>NW_027489960.1:0-17848 GCF_050948215.1 Halictus rubicundus | reverse complement strand
TAGATGTGGTTACTAATGTATATGTATTGACAATTACTCACAGAAAGTTAAATTTAACAATACAATTAATGATTATACATAAAGTTTGTTGCTGATAAAATATAAAGAATATTAAATGTAAAGAAACAATTCTATAAGGTATAAAAAATAGCAATCAATACAATTATAATTAAAACTTAAAATGACAGACACTTTTCAAAACTTTTATCTCTACCTCTATGTTAGGGATACAGAAGCTGAAAATTTCATCGAAATCGGTTGACGGAGAAAAAAACAACGTGCATTGCAAGATATAAGAATCTGTGTATCTGCGTGTCTGTACAAATAGCAATAATACTGCCACCAAATAGCTTTATATGGATAAGATCCGTCGAAAGTTAGTTTCATTACATAACACTTTTATTTCGTTACTACCTTTACTTGAATAATTGCAGTCCAGCATTAGAAGTGGTATTATCGGTTAAATAAGTAAAAAAAATAATTTTCTGTGTTTGTTACAACGGATCACAATAAGAACGATTGAATTTTGTCATTACTTGAATATTGTATTTATTCTTTTTTTTTTTATTCTATAACTATTACAGAATATATTTTGTTGAATAATCATTATTTTATAAATATCGCAATAAGTTCCAAATTAATTAATTTCACCTATAAACTATCGATTATAAAATAATGATTACAATGGTGAATAATACGGAAAATAAGAAGGCAATAATAGTGTAATGAAATTATACAATAAAAAATAATTATTCTCATTCTACGCATTATCCGTTTATTTATTGCCTATGTCACTGACGTTTCTTCCGTAATTCACGAGCAAATGTTCTATTTAGGTAGCGAGCGCGGCATGTTTAGCGATGTTGGTATTTGAGATCAGTGATAGTTCCACTTTCTTAGTTCCACAACCGACGAGAGTATCTCGACATTGGGGCCGTTACCGACCGATCCCAGCACCCACCTGGCACTAGGCCTGCAGCCAAGCTCGCATATGCGAGCCGAGCTCGGGTCCAGTCGAGCCGGGACTCGCTTTTCGAGTCGAGTCGAGTACTCGCACGATGCGAGCTGCTCGCAACGAAGCGAACGGCTCGAAATAAAATCAGGCGTAAAATGACATGATGCGAGTTACAGCAGGAAGATCAGCACATTGATATTATCAAGCATTTTAGTATATTGACAATGCTAAATGTTTGCGATGTTTTATTATATATTTTGATAGTGAAATGTTGATACAGAATTTGTATAACCCTTATTGAAAATAATTATGCAATAACAACTATTTAGATTTATGTAAATAACTAGATGTGATCTGTAAAGAACGGTATTTTACATATTCCTTTATATTATACTCCGGGGTTCAGTGTACAGTCGTAAAAATGTGTTGTCGCAAAATTGTTTATAATGTTGAAAATTAACGTGAAACCAAGTTGGAAGTTGGAAGTTCCAACAGCCTGTCATTCGGTACTGTGCAAGTATAGGTGATAAGATTTAAAAGGGCATAGCCGATTAAGATGGTCAAAACAATTGGAACCGCAAAAAGATTCCATTTCAAACAGTATTGATTTCTTGATTTTCTGGAAATGACAGACGTAGAGTTCAAAATTCTTTTCACGGAATCTTGCCAATTTTCACAAGCAATTTCATATCTGGCGGAAATCGTAGACGAACACGATAATATAAATATTCATTGCCTAATCAATGTTACTTCAATATTTTTAAAACATTAAAAAAATATTGTTAAAATCACATGAATAAATAATATAAGAAATTGAAAAAATAAAGATGATGTATGGGAAAAAACATTTACCACCGACGGGATAAGAACCCCAGCGTATCCGCTCCTTAGTTCGACACACGTCCGGCGATGTTACAAAACTTTACGAACATTCTGGTATATATCACACAAAATACAATTTATTCTTTCTCTTAAATCACATTTCTTAGGTCAAAGAATTACTTGTTTCAATTTAATAATGCTAAAAATTACTTAATATATAGCTGCGATAAAACCAACAAGTGTAACTTTCCTCCTAATAGCAAAAACGTCGAAAAAATTCGGTTTTTATTGTTTTTTGACGATGATGTCCCACAACAAAAAATCTAAAAAAAATTGACGACACTGCCTGTTATAGTACTTTAACAAGGAACTAAACAGTAGAATAGCATGTTTTCAAATTTTTGAGAAATCTGCATTTTTCCGATTTTTTGGAGGTTTTTCATTTTTTTTTACGACCACAGTTTGTAACAAAAAAATCTGAAAAAATTATCAAAAATCAGCCTTAGAATCCAAAATATGTCACATTTTTTTCAGAATTTTAGAAAGCATCAGAGTGCGGGAAATACGCGGAGAAGCGCGAAATCTAATTTACCCTGTAACTAACCTCATGGGCAAGATAGGGGGTTGAAATTTTACTCAGAGGGGTTTTTCCTCTAAGGGCAGTTTTGACCATAAATCGGCTAGGCCCTTTTAAAAGGATCTGATGTCTACGTTCAACACTCGTCATACTTTCTGTTTAGTTAATATTTTAATCTAAATCTTTTTTCAATTTGCAATTGTTGGCTCTTCTCCATGGATAACAGTCGATCTTTTATACGATGGTGCAAAATCATGCTAACTACCAAATAATTCGTAGTGGCAGCAAAGTTAAATCTACTTCCTAGCTCGACAATTAACGCAATTATATAACGCAATTTTTCCTGCGTTTTCATTACATGTCATCTAGTAAATTAATCTATCTAGCTTGGCAGAACAGCTGAAGTCGTTTGGTCGATTTATAAAAAAAGTTATTCTGATTTAAAGTGTCTGCCATCAATTATGAGACTGACTGCATAATGTATAACGAGAAGCGGCCGCACGTTTCTCGCTAAGCAACCTGCGCTATCTCCATGTTTATAATTGTGCAGTGTGAAAATGGTTTACTGCCTTTTTGGTTCGTTATCTCGGCCATTTCTTCTAAAAAGTGTACTTCCGTACAATGGGACAGTAGGGCTCTCATCAGCGAGCTAAGGTTTATGACCGGCTCTCGCCTGCACTCGCCCACTTAGGTCACCCGCTCTGAGTATTTAATCTACCGGCACGCGTATGCGTTTTGCTCTTCCTCCCTCCCCATCGAGCCACTAGCTTAGTTATTCATTATCGAAAAATATAAAAGTCTAAGACAATCTCTATTCTCAGGTTAGTTAGCTCAGATTCTGTCAAACAGTTTTTCTCAGCTTACCAGAATTCAGTCTTTTGACCTTTGGTGCGAGTAGCAGTGTGGCGGCCTGTGCAAAGAGCACGCCGACGAACCGCCAGCATACATTGTAGACGCGGCGGCGACCTCGTATAAATACACATCAATATTATACAATATTGTTTATATACCCATTCCTTTCAAAAACTATTTAACGAAGCTTAACGTTAATTTTCAACATTATAAACAATTTTGCAACAACACATTTTTACGACTGTACACTGAACCCCGGAGTATAATATAAAGGAATATATAAAATACCGTTCTTTACAGATCACAGCTAGTTATTTACATAAATCTAGGAAATAGTTGTTATTGCATAATTATTTTCAATAAGGGTTATAGAAATTCTGAATCAACATTTCACCATCAAAATATATAATAAAACATCGCAAACATTTAGCATTGTCAATATACTAAAATGCTTGATAATATCGATGTGCTGATCTTCCCGCTGTAACTCGCATCATGTCATTTTACGCCTGATTTTATTTCGAGCAGCTCGCATCGGTGCGGATAGCTCGCATCGTGCGAGTACTCGACTCGACTCGCACAATCGAGCCGAGCTAAGCTCAACCAGAGTTGGGCAAAATATTTATCTAAATAAAAATTTCGAGTAACGAATAAAAGATAAAAAAATTTTTATTTCCTTTTGGTATGTGTTGTGGTTTGGGTGTTCAGTAAAGGATTCACCCAATATAACAATAACCATTTATTAAATAAGCAACAAAAACTCAACGACGTAACAAGGAACACAGAAAATGAAATAACAATGAAACAAGAACTACGGATAAACGACTATACGAACAACTGACGGCGAATGACGACTTCTCACAACGACTGACTGACTTGAACTGACTGACTGACTGACTGACTGACCCTGTCATCCGTCAGAATCCGCGCTTATATCCTCCAGGAATTTCCTTCGAACAAGAAAACTTCTGGAGTGGGGATGTCGCTTCCTGTACGTGCCCCTTGGAGAAAGTTCGTGTCCTTGCACCGAACATCCGTGTCCTGGCGAAAGTCAAGGGTTGGCGGCCAAATGTGCACGCCAAGGAAAAACCCCGAACCTGGTCGCCAAATGTGCACCCCAGGTAGGAACAGACTTCCGGCGACTAAGTGTGCGCTCGGGAAGAGCTTGGGCCTGGCGACCAAGTGCGTCCAAGGTCCCAGCCCGCAGACGACGCTCCTACCTGGGTCCGATCAACCCTTCTCCAAGGGGTCCGCCACATTACTTGAATATTGTATTTATTCTTTTTTTTTATTCTATAACTATTACAGAATATATTTTGTTGAATAATCATTATTTTATAAATATCGCGAGAAGTTCCAAATTAATTAATTACACCTATAAATTATCGATTATAAAATAATGATTACAATGGTGAACAATATGGAAAATAAGAAGGCAATAAGAGTGTAATGAAATTATACAATAAAAGATAATTATTTTCATTCTACGCATTATACGTTTATTTATTGCCTCTGTCACTGACGTTTTTTCCATAATTCACGAGCAAATGTTCTTTTAGTTCCACAACCGACGAGAGTATCTCGACATTAGGGCCGTTACCGACCGCTCCCAGCACCCACCTGGCACCCACTTTGAGACTCGCAGTTTAACACGGGGGCTGGCAGTCTTTATATATATATATCTCGTGGGTGCACTGATCCACCGACCAGATATATATAAAGACTGACAGCCTTACGGGAGAATGTGTCGCTCGAAAAATACGGTGTTGTCTACCGCTCTCTAGGATAGATTTTGGCTGGAGTAAGAAACAGAAGGCCAACGACGGTATCTCGTCGGTGCAGAAGACCACTAAGGAACTTCTCGTCGCTGAGAAGGTGAATCATCACGGACCCATATCGATTATCAAATGTTACATTCTCCGACAAACGTATTCAAATTAAAAAGATATTTTTTTTTAGTGTTGCTTTTTAAGATCTAAAATATTAAAAGTAAAACTAATATCAAGGACGAAAAATTCGTCAAAATATTTTACGTAAGAAATTATTAAAGCATAATTTTAGGAAAATCAATTTCTACTTCCATATGAGATACCTTAATTTGTAATTTAAAAATATTTCATGAACAAGCATTATTTCCTTACACTTTTTTTTTTTATAGATAATTGTTCCAAGAATCGATCTGTGGGAACAGAAATATGTTGAAAACCAGAGTAGCGTTTATTTAACGTACTATTCCGAATAGTATAGAGTTTGAGAGAGAATCACGTGGATGAATTAATATAATATAAAATAATATAATTGTAGAAGCAAAGATGGGCAAATTTTTATTGAAATAGACATTTCAAACAGCGAATAAAAGATAAAAAATGATTTGTTACGCGTCAAATAAAAATAATTATGTTATCTCTATTCCGCACGTAATGAATTTATTCGACGAATAAAGATTTTTTTATAAAGACCGACCAACAGCCTACAATGTAAGCAGATGGAGAATCCAACATTATTGGCAATTTATGCTTTTATGTTTTTAATCAGAACAATATTGTTAATACGAATGAGTTGTAGAGCTCATCCCGATCAAAATGAGTCTAAACACGACATCATTTGGACTGTCTTTAATGAGATTGTAATTTTTATCGTAACATTACGTATCAGTGAAACTTGGTCGATTACACCCGAATTTGATCTCATTTTCATCAGGAAAATCCCCTCCATTCGCTCGTCACAATTTCATGAGGATATATTGCACAATCTAAAAGTTTAAACTTTCATTCGTGCGCGATTCTCCATCCGTTTACATTGTATGTCGTCTGTCGTCGCTGGGTCTTTGAAGCTCGGCACTCGGCAAAAGTTATTCGAGCATTTATTTGAAGCCTTCGGATAAAAGATACAGATGAAAGATGAAAAAATTTCTCGTAGTTTGAATAAATCCGCTTCGAATAAAAAAAAGTATCTTTATTCGTCGGATAAATTCTCGTCGAATAAAATTATTTATTCGATACTCGTCGAATAAAGATACCTTTTTCATTCGAACCTTCGAATAACGAATAAAGATGAAGTATCTTTTATTCGAATCGTTATTTAAATAATTTTTATCTAATAATGCCCAACTCTGGGCACACCAGAATGACTGGCATTCAAAAGGAGAGAATATCCGTCTACGATACATATAATGTTGCACGGAGAAGCGGACAGCGAAACTAGAGAAGCGTCCTCCCCGAGGAGTGGGCCACACATTGTCGGCTATATCGGTGTGAGACCAGAAGACCACTACTAATCCAATCACAAAACTTCTTTATTTTTCGTTATTTTTTTTTTTTTTTTAACTTTTACCAACATATTCGTGACATTTTTCTGATTAAAATGAAACCAAATATGATATAATTCCGACGATAATTGCTTGTGTAATGAACGATTGATGTTTCGGACGCGAAAAAGGACAGCGTATGGGAAAGAAAGAGCCGCGGAGAGTCGAAGCGTTCGGAAAAGATGAAAGACTGGCGTGAGCTCAGGCCTTTAAATAAAAAAATAAACTTTTTCATTATTAATTATTTTTCTATCGGACTTTCACCAACATACTCGTGGCATTTTTCTAAGGAAAACGGTACCAAATATGACAAAATTCCGATGATATTTACTTGTGTAATGAACGACGGAAGTTTCGGACGCAAAGAAGGACAGCATATGAAAAGAAAGAGACGCGGCGAGTCCTTCCCGTCTCGAGTTCGACAGCTTGGTTTTCGCCGCGGACAAATAGATGTGGTTACTAATGTATATGTATTGACAATTACTCACAGAAAGTTAAATTTAACAATACAATTAATGATTATACATAAAGTTTATTGCTGATAAAATATAAAGAATATTAAATGTAAAGAAACAATTCTATAAGGTATAAAAAATAGCAATCAATACAATTATAATTAAAACTTAAAATGACAGACACTTTTCAAAACTTTTATCTCTACCTCTATGTTAGGGATACAGAAGCTGAAAATTTCATCGAAATCGGTTGACGGAGAAAAAAACAACGTGCATTGCAAGATATAAGAATCTGTGTATCTGCGTGTCTGTACAAATAGCAATAATACTGCCACCAAATAGCTTTATATGGATAAGATCCGTCGAAAGTTAGTTTCATTACATAACACTTTTATTTCGTTACTACCTTTACTTGAATAATTGCAGTCCAGCATTAGAAGTGGTATTATCGGTTAAATAAGTAAAAAAAATAATTTTCTGTGTTTGTTACTACGGATCACAATAAGAACGATTGAATTTTGTCATTACTTGAATATTGTATTTATTCTTTTTTTTTTATTCTATAACTATTACAGAATATATTTTGTTGAATAATCATTATTTTATAAATATCGCAATAAGTTCCAAATTAATTAATTTCACCTATAAACTATCGATTATAAAATAATGATTACAATGGTGAATAATACGGAAAATAAGAAGGCAATAATAGTGTAATGAAATTATACAATAAAAAATAATTATTCTCATTCTACGCATTATCCGTTTATTTATTGCCTATGTCACTGACGTTTCTTCCGTAATTCACGAGCAAATGTTCTATTTAGGTAGCGAGCGCGGCATGTTTAGCGATGTTGGTATTTGAGATCAGTGATAGTTCCACTTTCTTAGTTCCACAACCGACGAGAGTATCTCGACATTGGGGCCGTTACCGACCGATCCCAGCACCCACCTGGCACTAGGCCTGCAGCCAAGCTCGCATATGCGAGCCGAGCTCGGGTCCAGTCGAGCCGGGACTCGCTTTTCGAGTCGAGTCGAGTACTCGCACGATGCGAGCTGCTCGCAACGAAGCGAACGGCTCGAAATAAAATCAGGCGTAAAATGACATGATGCGAGTTACAGCAGGAAGATCAGCACATTGATATTATCAAGCATTTTAGTATATTGACAATGCTAAATGTTTGCGATGTTTTATTATATATTTTGATAGTGAAATGTTGATACAGAATTTGTATAACCCTTATTGAAAATAATTATGCAATAACAACTATTTAGATTTATGTAAATAACTAGATGTGATCTGTAAAGAACGGTATTTTACATATTCCTTTATATTATACTCCGGGGTTCAGTGTACAGTCGTAAAAATGTGTTGTCGCAAAATTGTTTATAATGTTGAAAATTAACGTGAAACCAAGTTGGAAGTTGGAAGTTCCAACAGCCTGTCATTCGGTACTGTGCAAGTATAGGTGATAAGATTTAAAAGGGCATAGCCGATTAAGATGGTCAAAACAATTGGAACCGCAAAAAGATTCCATTTCAAACAGTATTGATTTCTTGATTTTCTGGAAATGACAGACGTAGAGTTCAAAATTCTTTTCACGGAATCTTGCCAATTTTCACAAGCAATTTCATATCTGGCGGAAATCGTAGACGAACACGATAATATAAATATTCATTGCCTAATCAATGTTACTTCAATATTTTTAAAACATTAAAAAAATATTGTTAAAATCACATGAATAAATAATATAAGAAATTGAAAAAATAAAGATGATGTATGGGAAAAAACATTTACCACCGACGGGATAAGAACCCCAGCGTATCCGCTCCTTAGTTCGACACACGTCCGGCGATGTTACAAAACTTTACGAACATTCTGGTATATATCACACAAAATACAATTTATTCTTTCTCTTAAATCACATTTCTTAGGTCAAAGAATTACTTGTTTCAATTTAATAATGCTAAAAATTACTTAATATATAGCTGCGATAAAACCAACAAGTGTAACTTTCCTCCTAATAGCAAAAACGTCGAAAAAATTCGGTTTTTATTGTTTTTTGACGATGATGTCCCACAACAAAAAATCTAAAAAAAATTGACGACACTGCCTGTTATAGTACTTTAACAAGGAACTAAACAGTAGAATAGCATGTTTTCAAATTTTTGAGAAATCTGCATTTTTCCGATTTTTTGGAGGTTTTTCATTTTTTTTTACGACCACAGTTTGTAACAAAAAAATCTGAAAAAATTATCAAAAATCAGCCTTAGAATCCAAAATATGTCACATTTTTTTCAGAATTTTAGAAAGCATCAGAGTGCGGGAAATACGCGGAGAAGCGCGAAATCTAATTTACCCTGTAACTAACCTCATGGGCAAGATAGGGGGTTGAAATTTTACTCAGAGGGGTTTTTCCTCTAAGGGCAGTTTTGACCATAAATCGGCTAGGCCCTTTTAAAAGGATCTGATGTCTACGTTCAACACTCGTCATACTTTCTGTTTAGTTAATATTTTAATCTAAATCTTTTTTCAATTTGCAATTGTTGGCTCTTCTCCATGGATAACAGTCGATCTTTTATACGATGGTGCAAAATCATGCTAACTACCAAATAATTCGTAGTGGCAGCAAAGTTAAATCTACTTCCTAGCTCGACAATTAACGCAATTATATAACGCAATTTTTCCTGCGTTTTCATTACATGTCATCTAGTAAATTAATCTATCTAGCTTGGCAGAACAGCTGAAGTCGTTTGGTCGATTTATAAAAAAAGTTATTCTGATTTAAAGTGTCTGCCATCAATTATGAGACTGACTGCATAATGTATAACGAGAAGCGGCCGCACGTTTCTCGCTAAGCAACCTGCGCTATCTCCATGTTTATAATTGTGCAGTGTGAAAATGGTTTACTGCCTTTTTGGTTCGTTATCTCGGCCATTTCTTCTAAAAAGTGTACTTCCGTACAATGGGACAGTAGGGCTCTCATCAGCGAGCTAAGGTTTATGACCGGCTCTCGCCTGCACTCGCCCACTTAGGTCACCCGCTCTGAGTATTTAATCTACCGGCACGCGTATGCGTTTTGCTCTTCCTCCCTCCCCATCGAGCCACTAGCTTAGTTATTCATTATCGAAAAATATAAAAGTCTAAGACAATCTCTATTCTCAGGTTAGTTAGCTCAGATTCTGTCAAACAGTTTTTCTCAGCTTACCAGAATTCAGTCTTTTGACCTTTGGTGCGAGTACCAGTGTGGCGGCCTGTGCAAAGAGCACGCCGACGAACCGCCAGCATACATTGTAGACGCGGCGGCGACCTCGTATAAATACACATCAATATTATACAATATTGTTTATATACCCATTCCTTTCAAAAACTATTTAACGAAGCTTAACGTTAATTTTCAACATTATAAACAATTTTGCAACAACACATTTTTACGACTGTACACTGAACCCCGGAGTATAATATAAAGGAATATATAAAATACCGTTCTTTACAGATCACAGCTAGTTATTTACATAAATCTAGGAAATAGTTGTTATTGCATAATTATTTTCAATAAGGGTTATAGAAATTCTGAATCAACATTTCACCATCAAAATATATAATAAAACATCGCAAACATTTAGCATTGTCAATATACTAAAATGCTTGATAATATCGATGTGCTGATCTTCCCGCTGTAACTCGCATCATGTCATTTTACGCCTGATTTTATTTCGAGCAGCTCGCATCGGTGCGGATAGCTCGCATCGTGCGAGTACTCGACTCGACTCGCACAATCGAGCCGAGCTAAGCTCAACCAGAGTTGGGCAAAATATTTATCTAAATAAAAATTTCGAGTAACGAATAAAAGATAAAAAAATTTTTATTTCCTTTTGGTATGTGTTGTGGTTTGGGTGTTCAGTAAAGGATTCACCCAATATAACAATAACCATTTATTAAATAAGCAACAAAAACTCAACGACGTAACAAGGAACACAGAAAATGAAATAACAATGAAACAAGAACTACGGATAAACGACTATACGAACAACTGACGGCGAATGACGACTTCTCACAACGACTGACTGACTTGAACTGACTGACTGACTGACTGACTGACCCTGTCATCCGTCAGAATCCGCGCTTATATCCTCCAGGAATTTCCTTCGAACAAGAAAACTTCTGGAGTGGGGATGTCGCTTCCTGTACGTGCCCCTTGGAGAAAGTTCGTGTCCTTGCACCGAACATCCGTGTCCTGGCGAAAGTCAAGGGTTGGCGGCCAAATGTGCACGCCAAGGAAAAACCCCGAACCTGGTCGCCAAATGTGCACCCCAGGTAGGAACAGACTTCCGGCGACTAAGTGTGCGCTCGGGAAGAGCTTGGGCCTGGCGACCAAGTGCGTCCAAGGTCCCAGCCCGCAGACGACGCTCCTACCTGGGTCCGATCAACCCTTCTCCAAGGGGTCCGCCACATTACTTGAATATTGTATTTATTCTTTTTTTTTATTCTATAACTATTACAGAATATATTTTGTTGAATAATCATTATTTTATAAATATCGCGAGAAGTTCCAAATTAATTAATTACACCTATAAATTATCGATTATAAAATAATGATTACAATGGTGAACAATATGGAAAATAAGAAGGCAATAAGAGTGTAATGAAATTATACAATAAAAGATAATTATTTTCATTCTACGCATTATACGTTTATTTATTGCCTCTGTCACTGACGTTTTTTCCATAATTCACGAGCAAATGTTCTTTTAGTTCCACAACCGACGAGAGTATCTCGACATTAGGGCCGTTACCGACCGCTCCCAGCACCCACCTGGCACCCACTTTGAGACTCGCAGTTTAACACGGGGGCTGGCAGTCTTTATATATATATATCTCGTGGGTGCACTGATCCACCGACCAGATATATATAAAGACTGACAGCCTTACGGGAGAATGTGTCGCTCGAAAAATACGGTGTTGTCTACCGCTCTCTAGGATAGATTTTGGCTGGAGTAAGAAACAGAAGGCCAACGACGGTATCTCGTCGGTGCAGAAGACCACTAAGGAACTTCTCGTCGCTGAGAAGGTGAATCATCACGGACCCATATCGATTATCAAATGTTACATTCTCCGACAAACGTATTCAAATTAAAAAGATATTTTTTTTTAGTGTTGCTTTTTAAGATCTAAAATATTAAAAGTAAAACTAATATCAAGGACGAAAAATTCGTCAAAATATTTTACGTAAGAAATTATTAAAGCATAATTTTAGGAAAATCAATTTCTACTTCCATATGAGATACCTTAATTTGTAATTTAAAAATATTTCATGAACAAGCATTATTTCCTTACACTTTTTTTTTTTATAGATAATTGTTCCAAGAATCGATCTGTGGGAACAGAAATATGTTGAAAACCAGAGTAGCGTTTATTTAACGTACTATTCCGAATAGTATAGAGTTTGAGAGAGAATCACGTGGATGAATTAATATAATATAAAATAATATAATTGTAGAAGCAAAGATGGGCAAATTTTTATTGAAATAGACATTTCAAACAGCGAATAAAAGATAAAAAATGATTTGTTACGCGTCAAATAAAAATAATTATGTTATCTCTATTCCGCACGTAATGAATTTATTCGACGAATAAAGATTTTTTTATAAAGACCGACCAACAGCCTACAATGTAAGCAGATGGAGAATCCAACATTATTGGCAATTTATGCTTTTATGTTTTTAATCAGAACAATATTGTTAATACGAATGAGTTGTAGAGCTCATCCCGATCAAAATGAGTCTAAACACGACATCATTTGGACTGTCTTTAATGAGATTGTAATTTTTATCGTAACATTACGTATCAGTGAAACTTGGTCGATTACACCCGAATTTGATCTCATTTTCATCAGGAAAATCCCCTCCATTCGCTCGTCACAATTTCATGAGGATATATTGCACAATCTAAAAGTTTAAACTTTCATTCGTGCGCGATTCTCCATCCGTTTACATTGTATGTCGTCTGTCGTCGCTGGGTCTTTGAAGCTCGGCACTCGGCAAAAGTTATTCGAGCATTTATTTGAAGCCTTCGGATAAAAGATACAGATGAAAGATGAAAAAATTTCTCGTAGTTTGAATAAATCCGCTTCGAATAAAAAAAAGTATCTTTATTCGTCGGATAAATTCTCGTCGAATAAAATTATTTATTCGATACTCGTCGAATAAAGATACCTTTTTCATTCGAACCTTCGAATAACGAATAAAGATGAAGTATCTTTTATTCGAATCGTTATTTAAATAATTTTTATCTAATAATGCCCAACTCTGGGCACACCAGAATGACTGGCATTCAAAAGGAGAGAATATCCGTCTACGATACATATAATGTTGCACGGAGAAGCGGACAGCGAAACTAGAGAAGCGTCCTCCCCGAGGAGTGGGCCACACATTGTCGGCTATATCGGTGTGAGACCAGAAGACCACTACTAATCCAATCACAAAACTTCTTTATTTTTCGTTATTTTTTTTTTTTTTTTAACTTTTACCAACATATTCGTGACATTTTTCTGATTAAAATGAAACCAAATATGATATAATTCCGACGATAATTGCTTGTGTAATGAACGATTGATGTTTCGGACGCGAAAAAGGACAGCGTATGGGAAAGAAAGAGCCGCGGAGAGTCGAAGCGTTCGGAAAAGATGAAAGACTGGCGTGAGCTCAGGCCTTTAAATAAAAAAATAAACTTTTTCATTATTAATTATTTTTCTATCGGACTTTCACCAACATACTCGTGGCATTTTTCTAAGGAAAACGGTACCAAATATGACAAAATTCCGATGATATTTACTTGTGTAATGAACGACGGAAGTTTCGGACGCAAAGAAGGACAGCATATGAAAAGAAAGAGACGCGGCGAGTCCTTCCCGTCTCGAGTTCGACAGCTTGGTTTTCGCCGCGGACAAATAGATGTGGTTACTAATGTATATGTATTGACAATTACTCACAGAAAGTTAAATTTAACAATACAATTAATGATTATACATAAAGTTTATTGCTGATAAAATATAAAGAATATTAAATGTAAAGAAACAATTCTATAAGGTATAAAAAATAGCAATCAATACAATTATAATTAAAACTTAAAATGACAGACACTTTTCAAAACTTTTATCTCTACCTCTATGTTAGGGATACAGAAGCTGAAAATTTCATCGAAATCGGTTGACGGAGAAAAAAACAACGTGCATTGCAAGATATAAGAATCTGTGTATCTGCGTGTCTGTACAAATAGCAATAATACTGCCACCAAATAGCTTTATATGGATAAGATCCGTCGAAAGTTAGTTTCATTACATAACACTTTTATTTCGTTACTACCTTTACTTGAATAATTGCAGTCCAGCATTAGAAGTGGTATTATCGGTTAAATAAGTAAAAAAAATAATTTTCTGTGTTTGTTACTACGGATCACAATAAGAACGATTGAATTTTGTCATTACTTGAATATTGTATTTATTCTTTTTTTTTTATTCTATAACTATTACAGAATATATTTTGTTGAATAATCATTATTTTATAAATATCGCAATAAGTTCCAAATTAATTAATTTCACCTATAAACTATCGATTATAAAATAATGATTACAATGGTGAATAATACGGAAAATAAGAAGGCAATAATAGTGTAATGAAATTATACAATAAAAAATAATTATTCTCATTCTACGCATTATCCGTTTATTTATTGCCTATGTCACTGACGTTTCTTCCGTAATTCACGAGCAAATGTTCTATTTAGGTAGCGAGCGCGGCATGTTTAGCGATGTTGGTATTTGAGATCAGTGATAGTTCCACTTTCTTAGTTCCACAACCGACGAGAGTATCTCGACATTGGGGCCGTTACCGACCGATCCCAGCACCCACCTGGCACTAGGCCTGCAGCCAAGCTCGCATATGCGAGCCGAGCTCGGGTCCAGTCGAGCCGGGACTCGCTTTTCGAGTCGAGTCGAGTACTCGCACGATGCGAGCTGCTCGCAACGAAGCGAACGGCTCGAAATAAAATCAGGCGTAAAATGACATGATGCGAGTTACAGCAGGAAGATCAGCACATTGATATTATCAAGCATTTTAGTATATTGACAATGCTAAATGTTTGCGATGTTTTATTATATATTTTGATAGTGAAATGTTGATTCAGAATTTGTATAACCCTTATTGAAAATAATTATGCAATAACAACTATTTCCTAGATTTATGTAAATAACTAGATGTGATCTGTAAAGAACGGTATTTTATATATTCCTTTATATTATACTCCGGTTCACTGTACAGTCGTAAAAATGTGTTGTCGCAAAATTGTTTATAATGTTGAAAATTAACGTGAAACCAAGTTGGAAGTTGGAAGTTCCAACAGCCTGTCATTCGGTACTGTGCAAGTATAGGTGATAAGATTTAAAAGGGCATAGCCGATTAAGATGGTCAAAACAATTGGAACCGCAAAAAGATTCCATTTCAAACAGTATTGATTTCTTGATTTTCTGGAAATGACAGACGTAGATTTCAAAATTCTTTTCACGGAATCTTACCAATTTTCACAAGCAATTTCATATCTGGCGGAAATCGTAGACGAACACGATAATATAAATATTCATTGCCTAATCAATGTTACTTCAATATTTTTAAAACATTAAAAAAATATTGTTAAAATCACATGAATAAATAATATAAGAAATTGAAAAAATAAAGATGATGTATGGGAAAAAACATTTACCACCGACGGGATAAGAACCCCAGCGTATCCGCTCCTTAGTTCGACACACGTCCGGCGATGTTACAAAACTTTACGAACATTCTGGTATATATCACACAAAATACAATTTATTCTTTCTCTTAAATCACATTTCTTAGGTCAAAGAATTACTTGTTTCAATTTAATAATGCTAAAAATTACTTAATATATAGCTGCGATAAAACCAACAAGTGTAACTTTCCTCCTAATAGCAAAAACGTCGAAAAAATTCGGTTTTTATTGTTTTTTGACGATGATGTCCCACAACAAAAAATCTAAAAAAAATTGACGACACTGCCTGTTATAGTACTTTAACAAGGAACTAAACAGTAGAATAGCATGTTTTCAAATTTTTGAGAAATCTGTATTTTTCCGATTTTTTGGAGGTTTTTCATTTTTTTTACGACCACAGTTTGTAACAAAAAAATCTGAAAGTTTAAACTTTCATACGTGCGCGTATTCTCCATCCGTTTACATTGTATGTCGTCTGTCGTCGCTGGGTCTTTGAAGCTCGGCACTCGGCAAAAGTTATTCGAGCATTTATTTGAAGCCTTCGAATAAATGATACAGATGAAAGATGAAAAAATTTCTCGTAGTTTGAATAAATCCGCTTCGAATAAAAAAAAGTATCTTTATTCGTCGGATAAATTCTCGTCGAATAAAATTATTTATTCGATACTCGTCGAATAAGGATACCTTTTTTATTCGAACCTTCGAATAACGAATAAAGATGAAGTATCTTTTATTCGAATCGTTATTTAAATAATTTTTATCTAATAATGCCCAACTCTGGGCACACCAGAATGACTGGCATTCAAAAGGAGAGAATATCCGTCTACGATACATATAATGTTGCACGGAGAAGCGGACAGCGAAACTAGAGAAGCGTCCTCCCCGAGGAGTGGGCCACACATTGTCGGCTATATCGGTGTGAGGCCAGAAGACCACTACTAATCCAATCACAAAACTTCTTTATTTTTCGTTATTTTTTTTTTTTTTTAACTTTTACCAACATATTCGTGACATTTTTCTGATTAAAATGAAACCAAATATGATATAATTCCGACGATAATTGCTTGTGTAATGAACGATTGATGTTTCGGACGCGAAAAAGGACAGCGTATGGGAAAGAAAGAGCCGCGGAGAGTCGAAGCGTTCGGAAAAGATGAAAGACTGGCGTGAGCTCAGGCCTTTAAATAAAAAAATAAACTTTTTCATTATTAATTATTTTTCTATCGGACTTTCACCAACATACTCGTGGCATTTTTCTAAGGAAAACGGTACCAAATATGACAAAATTCCGATGATATTTACTTGTGTAATGAACGACGGAAGTTTCGGACGCAAAGAAGGACAGCATATGAAAAGAAAGAGACGCGGCGAGTCCTTCCCGTCTCGAGTTCGACAGCTCGGTTTTCGCCGCGGACAAATAGATGTGGTTACTAATGTATATGTATTGACAATTACTCACAGAAAGTTAAATTTAACAATACAATTAATGATTATACATAAAGTTTGTTGCTGATAAAATATAAAGAATATTAAATGTAAAGAAACAATTCTATAAGGTATAAAAAATAGCAATCAATACAATTATAATTAAAACTTAAAATGACAGACACTTTTCAAAACTTTTATCTCTACCTCTATGTTAGGGATACAGAAGCTGAAAATTTCATCGAAATCGGTTGACGGAGAAAAAAACAACGTGCATTGCAAGATATAAGAATCTGTGTATCTGCGTGTCTGTACAAATAGCAATAATACTGCCACCAAATAGCTTTATATGGATAAGATCCGTCGAAAGTTAGTTTCATTACATAACACTTTTATTTCGTTACTACCTTTACTTGAATAATTGCAGTCCAGCATTAGAAGTGGTATTATCGGTTAAATAAGTAAAAAAAATAATTTTCTGTGTTTGTTACAACGGATCACAATAAGAACGATTGAATTTTGTCATTACTTGAATATTGTATTTATTCTTTTTTTTTTTATTCTATAACTATTACAGAATATATTTTGTTGAATAATCATTATTTTATAAATATCGCAATAAGTTCCAAATTAATTAATTTCACCTATAAACTATCGATTATAAAAT
>NW_027489959.1:0-17908 GCF_050948215.1 Halictus rubicundus | reverse complement strand
CTTCGTTTCTCCTCTTTTTGATGGGAACGAATCGGTGTATTGGTCCGGTGCAGTTAGGTGGACTTTAGGTTAGGTTAGGTGGTCTTTGTTCGCTGAAAATACGTCGACGGAAATTGCCGTATTTCCCGCGTCTTCTTCCCGAAGCGCGTAGTTCGGCGAATATTTATAGTGCTCGGGCGCATCAGGAGGGCTGAATTATTTGTCGCAGTCGGGCTTTTTCCTTCCGTTCGACCGTTCTGTTAATTGCGCTGATGACGCTTGAGCAGCGTCCGGAGAACATTTTGTAATTAAACGTGCTAATGGGGACCAGCACCTGGCTGAGGAAGACGCATTAATTAAAATCCATTAACGACCCCCAGTACGAGGTAGCCGATGCATCAAGCACAATACCTGTCGCGCATCCTTGCAACGAAGCCCGAAACTGATCGATCCTTGTCGTTAATTTGATCGCGATGCGCGATCAAGATTAATCTTGAGAACCACCATTTTGCGGGTCACTGGTCGAACCAGACTGGAACGCTTTTTGAGGTTTTTTAAGATGGTAATGGCAGAAAATATTGCAGGGTCAACTGCTCGTATGGAAAACTTGAATATATACGAATCTCTCTTTTTGGGATGTTATAAACAAATTTGCAGAGCTCCTTTCGCATCAATCTGCAATTCCAGACTGGTAAAGTTGACTAGACTAACTTCAGCTTCGACAAACTGATGGATTCAGTACAGTTCACAACTGGGTTACGAATTACCGCGAATTAAATTGTAATTAAGAGCCGAGGGTAGTCACGTGACTTTTTCAGAGTCATCAAATCAGTAACTGCTGTACAATTTCTGTTCACAGCCTTCAGGCACTGACTTCAGATCCGTCTTGGTATTGATCCGACGGATCTCAAGTCTGTGACTAAACTGGTCACATTTTTTGCTCTGTATTATCGATATCATGAATTCTGACGGCGGAAACGTGCTTCAAGTTTTTCGCTTTATTTCGCAGAGAATCAGGACAAAATACAGCTCAATTTGCAGCTGGTGATATTTTCTAGCGCGCGCTACTCTCGACTTTTTGACCTACTTCTAATGCTTATATTAATATTACCAAATATCTGCATAATCTCGTCAGCTCATGATCAGCGCGCGCTAGACTGAATCTTCCTCTTTCAAAGAAGCGCTTTCCCAGCGAAAAATATTCTCATATAAGGACGAAAAGTTGAGGCACGTAAAACCATTTTTCGCCTATTTTTGTCGGTAATGTGGTCACTGTACCTTATCGCGAATCTGCGGAGTCTTGGCTCTTAAATGCAATGTAGTTTGGCGAGCAAGCAGAGGTACTTGAATTCCCTTAACGAAGGAGAGAGGGAGAAAGAGAGAAAGAGAAAGAGTAATTCGAATAAAACACAAGGAAAGGGAGAAATGTCATTCCACTATTTCAATTACGAGATGGTAAGACCCAATTGGCGAATCTGTTACAATTTATCTTTGAGCCATTATACTGGCGACGGTCTCCGCGCACAGAGGAAATCGAAGGTACATTTCCGGGACAAAGGGCATCAGCTATTTCGTTGAAGGGTTCGAGAACGAGGTCGTTGCGTTAAGAACGGAAAAACTGCATAGAACAAAGCGAAATGGCACTCGTCGCAACAACTCAATTTTCACGGGACATTATGCAACACGCGTCAAAGGAAAAGTCGGGTAAGCGGTTGACAAACGGACGAATAAATCCGCCTTGATCTTGGAGGCGTTTATGCGTGACTTTAGATAGCCGTGTTAGGGAGCATAAGAAGGTGGTTAGGATCTTTTCCAGCTGAACGAGCCGCAATCACGCTCTTAGGATCTCTCGTGTCCGGAGCACGTGTCCTGTGCGAACTTCTCGCGTCTTCGATGTCGAAAGTTTTCCATTTCCCGAGGGTTCGCGGGGATATAATTTAACTGCGATTGCTTGACAGTGTGGTTACATAGCTGGTTGTGGAAGAGAAAGTTGTTACCTCGGGATAACGAAAATGGCGATATTCCTAGTAGGCAAATAATAAGATAAAATTTATTAAAATTTAGAACCAGCGAGGTTCTCAGGCAGTCGTTATTACATTTTTTATCCATCGATTTTAAATAGAACACGCGCCATTTTGTTCCAACGCGAACTCCTTTTGGAAGATTTTTACTGCAACAGGAATTTAATCCCGTTAAATTAATGCGAATCGTCAATCCATAGCCTACGGCTTATCTGGAATATCAGTATAACGAGCAACGACGTGAGCGCACATTTCGTTCTAGCTAATTGTATTTGCCAATAAACATCGACGGTATATTAATTACATGTTCGTCATGCATTCGAACGATTTGTTAGCATTTCTCCATATGAAAGTTTGGGATGATCAATAGTCATTACGACATTACAGTCGGTTCGTAGAAATGGAAATTATGAAACGGAATGAAGTGCGTTCAGCATCCCTGGTATGTGGAAAATTCGATCCTCGGAAATTGAAGCGCGTTTCCGGTTGGATTACCGTTCCCAATGCCCCTTTCTCTGTAATCGTGACTGATTAAACAAACTTTATTAAACGTTGATGGCCTGCCGGCTAATTTCACTCGCAGACTATCCGTGTTGAGCCGGACAGAGGGTCTTGCTAATCGTTTCGCGGATATTAAAATGCGAGACCATGGACGATGCTTTCAGGGTCCGCTCTAGGGGGGGGGACAACCCGGGCATTTGCCCGGGGCGCCAAAATTTAGGGGCGCCATTTTGGCTTTAGCTGTAAGTGTGAGAAAAATATTGATGTTTAAAATATTCAGTTAATGGAAAATGTCTGACTACCCTTGCCAGAAAATTTTGCAAAAAAAAAGGTCATTCTGTTCAGCGCGGTGTTTAAAAAGGGGCGGCAATTTTTTTTTGCCCGGGGCGTCGTAACCGCTAGAGCGGGCCCTGATGCTTTTCATCCCTTAGCAGCCAGTACTTACAAGCTTGTGTACGAGCGCAATTAAGAGATTGCTGTTCCTTGGGACCGTATTGAATTTACTGTAATTAAATTGCGAACCTTTACACATTTATAGTGTGAGAAGATCTTCGAAAATTTCTAAAATTCAGAGTAAATTGATTGGACCTTGCAACATGAAGTTGGCATCATGACTTTGTCAGCGCTTGCGGCCATTTTGTTGTACGTTTGATGAATTAGCCTGCGCTGACCTGTCGAGCGGTATTGACGCGTCGTTAGCGGAAATGAAATAATTATGTAATTATTATATGTAATTTGTCACAGACTTATCCACTAACGACACGTCAATACCTAACAGGTCATCACAGCTACCACTGACATAGTCATGTTGCCAAATTTAGAAAACTAATAAGACATTCAAAATATTGGTATGTTCGCGATAATTCGCACACTACTGTATTTTAGTCATCTACAAGTCTAGTTACAAGTCAGCGAAAAAATTGGACAACAAATGACCCGAGTGTTGTAAAATCACGATTTTATATACTTGAATAAAACTAAAATGTCCGTTTATTGACAAGTCGCATCGATAGAATGCAGATACAATTTTTCTTGTGCAGAGTTCTCGCCGGTCCGCAAACTTACAAATCAATTAATCCGATATCGGTGGAATCGACTAATTGTCTCATCAGCCTCTGTTGCTTGTATAAAGTGCATAACGAGCGATCATTCAATTTCGCAGTGGACGAGACTCGCCCCTCATGGTTTCGCAGTTTCATAATTATTGTTTCCCGGGCGGGCTTTGTGAATTTCGCGCGCCGCTGGGTGAACCCATGTCTGTTAACTTTGAATGAACATCATTTTATCTCTGTTCATCTTCCCTTTTCTCTTTCTAGTATTTTGTAATACAAAGTGATTTCTCTATATATGTCGCCAAGGCCTGCATGATAAACGTCGCGGAACTATCCCCACTACGGGGTATACCCCGTGAGGGACCACGGAGCTCGAGAGGCCTCGGACGCCGAGGAGTGTAACCATGTCTCCTGGACGATACTTGACGCTGGCAAGACCTGTGACGTTAATCGAGAATTCACTGTATTACGATTTTATCTCTGTCGTTAACTTGGACTAACACGTCGGTCACATGCTAGTGACGTAATATTTCTTTATCGAACTTCAAAATCAATTTTTATTACCACCTATAATTTTCTTTCGATGTAAGACGATTGGTCGGGACTTTCGAAATTTTTAGGTGCATCTCCTGAAACGTTTGCTTTTACTGTGGTTATTGTTGCATTTTATTTTGACGGCGAAAATGTGACCGGGTCTGAATGGCTATCGAGTGGCTTTCAAGAGAATGCAGTGACGCACGAACGAACACGAAATTTTCATTCCACGCTGGAACATTTCTACAGAGAGAAAATCGTGTTATTCCCGTCAACACCGCGTAGCTGCTGAGTGAGAGAAATCAATTCCGTGTTTTGACAGCAGGTTCTTCAGCAACTCAATTGCTTTATTTTATATCGTTATTTAAGTACCAGACGCATGAATACCCATTCGAGTGTTTTGTTTCGATAAATGTATCGTAAACATATTGAAATATATTTATTGAACGATCTTCCGTGAATGCGTTTGCGCAGTCTATCGACGCTCGTGAATTATACAATTTTTAATCTTTAGGCCTCTAGTTCCAGTGTCTATTCACGCGCTTTTTAGACAAATGAAGATTTGAGAACATTGTTTAGACTCGTTTCAACGGGTCCCGCCGTTTTAGTGTTATTTTACGTAATTTTTAAACAGATCGATATTTGGGAACGTTTAAGGGATTAAATTGACCATTAAAAAATATTTTTCTTGACAATTTTCGTGTAGAACGAATTGCTTCCGCTAACTCTTGAAATGAAGTAGCACACGGGAGCCCAGGTTCCAATTTCAAGAATGCAAAAATTTTGCAGGAAGTTAAAATTGCCTGTCGATCCATCTCGATCACGATTTCTGGGTCACAGGTGATGCATTCCGAATTTCGCATTTACCGTGGCATGTTTCCCGCTGATCGATTAAAATTATTCGATGTGCCCATTCCCCGTTTCTTCGAAATAGTCAGGATTCCTTACGCCAACCCACCCCCGTTGGTGATCACGCGAGCAGCGTGTATGTACGTTGCTTCTTTCTTCTCGTCGTTCATACACCCGAGGGCTGTCTTCTATTCATTTCCGCCACCATTTTGTTCGTTCGATCGTTGTTAATTTTGTCCGGCTTGTTTCCGGACGACTACACGGTGAATCAAAAAGAGAATTTAATTCGCGTCGGAACGTACAGGGGTGCGGACCCCTTTGTTTGTCCTCTCCCTATTGATCGTATCAATTCAGCCTCCGAGGACACGTGTCGCCCTTCGATTTTTGACCAGCGCCCGCTGGCATGTTTTTGCCTATCATTTGTCGGCGTACTTCGTGTCTCATCTTTTTAATCCGGCCCTTGATTCAGAGTAGACGTTTATTAACTGGACAAAATCGATTCCTGACCGTTTTGTTGCAAAAAATTATTTCGATAATATCTTATTAAATATATTAGATTTAGAACATATGAAAGTCTGGTTTAGGTAATCTGCATATTTTCTGTTCTTTTTTGAGGATTTTGATTTCTTACAATAGAATGTTCTACCTAAAAATCTGAATTAATTACAGTATGTGTATCTAGGTTTTCTAGATACAAATACTAATACTAATAAAAGAAATTAGAAATTAAGAAATTAAGAAATACTACTCTTTTCCGTTTTATGGCATAACTACCCTCCCGGTTAAGATATAGGATTAAAATTTTGCACATGATCTTTCTTGACGCCCTATCCAGCGGCCCATTACCTTTTGAATCAGACCTGGGAAAAATTTCAAGAAAAAATATTTAAAATGCTATTTTAAATAGTATAATTTAATGTGGTTCAAATAAAATACTACTTTTAATAGAACGAAAAATTTCGGCAAATAAAATATTTTTATTTTGATAACCAGATACACAGAATACTTTACTGTTTTACTTCAAATATGTATTCCAAATATTTCCTTACAATGAAAATAAGTTGAGCAAATAGATAATATTATAAATTATAATTTTTAACATAAGATACTATAATAGTTAACAAAGTATTTGTTGTAGGTGAATTACGAATATTTTCATGTAACATGTTAATAAACAGACGACAATGTCGCAGTAATCAACTATTTGAAATACTATTTTACACACTCCTTAAAATATGTCTCACTTTTTCAATATGTTCCAAATAAAATACTATTTTTAAATAGTACTTCAAAAACTTCTTCTTATAAATAAAATAATTTATATGCATGATTATACGCGTGAAAAAGGTCGGCGAATGGAAAGGAGAGAGAAGCAGAGAGCTGAAGTCCCGTCTTCTCTTTGAATTACTATCCTTCTCTGCGTTCGGGATATTACAAAGAATGTAGCAGCTCTGCTAGAACTGTCGGGTTGCAGACCAGACGACAGGCCTGTTACGCAGGCATCGCTGTAGTTTACACAAATTGAAGTCGTTTCCTTATCGATCTCCGGCAACGTTCAGCCCGCGATTCCACTCAGCGGGCTCGGTGTGTAAAGTGCTCTGTGCAACAAGTATCTAACGATACATGACACGCGACTCGGATTTCAAGCATTCCAACAAGCTGCAGCACAATCAAAGGAAAGCCGACACGACGCGGCGCACAGTGGTGCCAAATGGCCAAAAAGCGGCAAAAAATCTGTAAAAACGAAACTATCCAACGAATTTGTTTGAAAATTTGTGGAGAGATTGCCACAGGTACGACGCTTATTTGGCAAAAAATTTTTGTAAAAAGTTTTCAACATTAAGTAATATGTGCTAATCGAAAATCTCTGTTTTCTGCCCATTTTTTATTTATGGTAGCATACAACAAATCCTTTAATAGATTTTGGTCTGGAACTAATCGTTTTGGCAAGGTGTAATATTGATCTAGCTTTGTGTAAAATTTTAAGAGATACTTCGAGATGCTTTCGACGCAATTTAAATTTAAATATCAACTTTCGGAATTTCCGAGAATGAATCACGCGGATGTCACGACTATTTTGATGTCACGAAGTATCTCTTAAAATTTTGCACAAAGCTAGATCAATATTATAACTTGCCAAAACAATTAGTTCCAGATCGAAGGTATTCAAAGGATTTTTTGTATTCCTCCATAAATAAAAAATGAGCGTAACGCAAAGAGGCTTCAGGTTAGTCCACATAAAGAAATTATTTAAAAATTTTATTTTGTTTAAACAATTAATTCTAACTAACTATTTCACTTTTTCCTTCATTATAAATGATATATCCCTAAAAAATTTCACCTCAAACATCAAACGAAGCAGGGTGTCGATTCTGTTAGATCAGTTTCTTATTAGGCCCTGCTTGGGGAATATATTCCATGGAGCAACGGTGCTTTATGTAAAACAATTAACAAGAGAAACGTTTTAGGTGAATAATTAGTAGACCGTGGGTTTTATAAATTCATAATAAACACGAATAGGTGAAGTTGGAAGCAAAATTACAATTTCTAATAATAATGTTGCCTTATAAAAATGACAGGATTGAAATTATTTACACAACTCGAACTAGACCCTTTGTTGCGGATATTTAGGGGTGCCCGTCGAAAATACTTTTTCGAGTGGCTTTGCCCTTCATGATTTACCGTCGAGGGTTGAAATGGTCGAGTGTCATTATTCATCCCTGTAGGGTTCCCGTTCCTCTTCATGCTGGGTACATTCAACTGAAAAAGTGGCTGGCCTACCACAAAAACATAAAAATCTTCGTTGATAAAGTCCTCAATAATATCAGATTATTTTTATCCGGAATGTCATCCCATTTACTAATATAACATTGAAATAAAAATATACTTTCATGTTTAGAAAATGAGTGCATATGTCTTCTGTACAGTTAGTGTTATTAAAATAATTTCATCCACCGGTTAGTCTACCTCAGTCTGATTAAAACAAACTATACGTAACTTTTAACACAGTACGACGATTTCCACGAGTGTTCCAGACGTTCACACTGAATTTCTGGCACGTTCAATGTCTGCCATATTGTTTCGCTGAACAATAGCTTGGAATCGCTAGCTCGGCGCGAAAACGATGGTTAAGTTCTCGCTAGTACGTGTGCGGAAATCCCGAAATGTTTCGAAGACCATTTGAACAGAATGTAACATTTAGCATCCTGCTGCTCCGAAATAATTATTAACTCCACTCCGTCAATCAGTACTCCACTTTCTACGAAACTGTTTACATGGAACTCTCTATGTCACTTAACGCGGAATAAATGTTTGCCAGCGTACACGACACGTTCGTTGATGCTTGAAACGCTAAATTTAAAGTTTTGAGATTGTAACTGCCATCCGCGAGTAATGAAAGGTTACATCACTGCAAAAAAGAAATTTTTTTTAAATCAAATACTCTATTTATCTTGTTCCCATGTTCGTTATTGAAAATTTCTGTAGGCAACGGGAGACTGAATTTGTGAAAAATAATAACACTCTCTTGGAGGCTCTGGGCACAACAATTTTCGTCGAGTTTATGTTAGGCAGTTAAGCAAGTAGAAACTTAATTACAAATTAAAATTTCGAAGTGTCGAAGCTTCGGAAAAGTAACAGCCCTATTCGATACGAGGAATAGTAAATAATTCATAATTGACATCGATCGAGTATTCGTTTACTTTTTCTGTAAAAATCAACTGACTTTAAGGAAATTGATTTTGAAAGTGCCCGAATATGACTGTAAGTCGTTGTAGTTATTTAAAATCGGAAAAATTGTATATTTTTCGGTTCAGTTGTAGTTAATCTGTAACAGACCTGGCTGCGCCAGGCCTGTTCCTGACCGCACGCGCCCGAATCCGAGCCCCGAACACGACCGACGGATACCGAGATCCGCCGGTACCCGCGAGCGCCCCCCGCGAGCCCCGTATCACCGAACCGATCTTGGCGGGAACCGGAACCCGCCATGATGCGACACCGGCGCGCCGGATGCGTGACGACACCGGAAAAGCCGGCCGCGAACCGTACCGCACCGCACCCCCTCGCCCGGCAAGACGAGAGAGACAAACCGGAAAACGCTCTCTTCGGTTTTCCGCCGTCATCGAGATAAGACGTGTTTTCCCGAGCCGTATTCTCCAGCCGCCGATACCGACCGCACGAATACGCCCGGACCCGCGCTGTCCCGACGCCGAGAAGCCGCCCGCCGATTCTCGAGAGTGTTATTGAATCCGCGGAGAACGAACCGCGAGTTTGCCGAGTTATCCGCGACCCGCGAACACCGACCTACGCCGCTGCGTTCCTGTCCACCTGGAGAGCCGCCCCGAACGCCGAGCGATCGAGGACCGGACCCAGAGTAAGTACCTTGCTTTCCCGTTAACCCGACCCCTCCGCTTCCGCCCACGCACCCACGGAGAGCGAACCGCGTTATCCTGCGGGAACCCTGGCACGGCGAGCCAAATCCGGCCGCGAGGAAATACGTTGCGACGAGATCCGCCGGGAAGCGGACTCGTTACATGGCGCCCGAACAGGGACCTGTTTAACCACGTGGGACAGGCTGGATTACGCCCACGTGGGAATTTGTGAGGTTAAGTGTGCCGCGGAGTGAAGTGAACCGAACCGCGCGTGCGCCACCTAGTGCGAACCCGCCGAAATAGTGCCGGTACACGCGCGCCGCCCAGTGTCGCCCTGCCGAAATAGTGCCGGTACACGCGCGCCGTCCAGTGTCGCCCGGCCGAAACACTACCGGTACACGCGCGCCGCCTGCCGCCGCCGCGACGAAGCAGGACCGCCGATCGAACGTCGGGCGGGAAAGTTCGAATCACAGCCGGGGGAAACACACGTGGATGCCCCGAGGGACACCCACGACGAGCCGTACCCGAAGAAACGCCGACGGACCACCATCCCCCGAGACACCGGACGACCGGAGACGACGGTGGGCCGACTGCATTAGCCACCTGACGAACGATCTGTACGCGATAATGGAGCCCGGCGTACAGACCCGGAAAATGCTGTCCGCCGCCGCGACGGCCGAGAGACCGGACCCGCTCCGCAACATCGACCGGATCCGGAAGAGCGGTTGCACCACCGACGGGAAAGACCCGCACGCGTTCCTGGAACGCGTGGAAGACCTCCAGCTGACGTACGGGTTCCCAGACGAGGACATGCTCCGAGCCGCACCGTTGATGTTAAGCGGCCGAGCCCAGGCCTGGTACCGGAACGAACGGGAGGAAATTGCCACCTGGGACGAGTTCAAACAGGCATTCCTCCGGGCCCATGCGTCGCCGCAGACCCGCTCTCAGCACGAGCGCGCCGCCCGAGAAAGGAGACAGCGGGACGACGAGCCGTTCACGGACTTCGTGACGGATATTACCACGATGATGCGACGAGCACAGGTGTCGCCGTCCGAGAGGCTCGACCTGCTACACGAGAACATGCGGGCGAAGTTTCAATATTGCATACCCCGGGGATCCGTGCCGGATCTGAGGACGCTCCGCGAGCGGGTGCAGGAACTCGAGCGGATCGAAGAACGGGAAAGACGGCCGCGCCGAACTCCGACCCACGCCGCCGCGACCGAGCAAGCGGCGCCGACCACGAGCCGCGCTCCGCCGTCGGAACCGTACGACGTCGACACCCACTGCTGGCGGTGCAAACAGCGGGGACACACCCGTTTTGAGTGCCGGAACGCGTACCGGAGATTCTGCTCGCGGTGCGGACGCGACGGAGTGCTAACCCGGGAGTGTCACCCGCCGGGAAACGGAGCACGGGCCCCGTCGCCGAGGAGCGAGCGCCGGGCCCGCTAGACGACCTGTCGGGGCGAATCCGATACACGCCGCGTCCCGTGTTATCGGTCCGAATCCTCGGCCGGAGATTCGATGCCCTCCTCGACACGGGCTCACAGATATCCTGCGTCAACGAGGACGTCGTGGCCTGGGCGCAGGAGCAAGGGAGATTCCCCGCGGAGCACCGCGCCGGCCTCGTCAACCTGGCCGACGGAACCGATACGCGTCCGACGGGTCGCATCCGCCTGCCGTTTCGAGTCCGACACCGGGAGGAAACGGCCGAGTTCACCGTACTACCGAGGATGGGGATGCCGGTGCTCCTCGGCATCCACGCCCTCGCCGCCCTGCGCTTGAGGATGGAGCCGCCCGCCGAAATCGCCGCCCGGGCCGAGGAATACCACGCCGAGCCGTGTCTCGAACTAGGACTGCGGCCGCTGCCGGAAGACGAGCGAGAAGCGTTCGACCGATTCCTCGACACCGAGCTGGAACGCTTCAACGCCGTGACGGGTCGTACAACGCTCATACGGCACCGGATAAAGCTGCTCGACGAGACGCCGGTCAAGCAGCGGTACCGTCCCCGGAACCCGGCCATGCAGGCTATCATCAACGGAGAGGTCGCGCAGATGTTGCGTGACGACGTCATCGAGCCATCCAACAGCCCGTGGAGTTCGCCTGTCGTCGTCGTGAAGAAGAAGGACGGCCGGCCGCGATTCTGCGTCGACTTCCGCAAATTAAACGAACGGTCGGAAAAGGACGCGTATCCGCTGCCGCACATCCAGGCCACATTGGACAAACTGCGGGGGGCCAGGTTCCTCACGACGCTGGACCTGAAGAACGGATATTGGCAGGTACCCCTGGAGCCCGCGAGCCGACCGCTTACCGCCTTCACCGTTCCAGGGCTCGGCCTGTTCCAATTCACAGTGATGCCCTTCGGCCTACACTCCGCGCCCGCGACCTTCCAGCGCCTCCTGGATCGCGTGATCGGCCCGGAGCTCGAGCCGCACGCGTTCGCCTATCTGGACGACATTATTGTCGTCAGCCGGACCGTGGCCGACCACCGACGCCACCTCCACGACGTTTTCCGGCGCCTGCGTGCGGCCGGACTGAAACTGAATCCGGAAAAGTGCCGATTCTGTGTCGACAGCCTCCGGTATTTAGGCCATATCGTCGACCAGCAGGGCATCCGGACCGACCCGCAGAAAACCGCAGCCATCGCCCAGATCCCGACGCCGAAAACAATCAAGGACATCCGCAGATTCCACGGGATGGCCTCGTGGTACCGGCGATTCGTCCCGAACTTCGCGGAGGTCATCGAGCCGTTAACCCGCCTGACCCGCAAAAACGCCAGATGGCAGTGGACCTCCGCTGAGGAAACGGCGTTCCGCACGATGAAGGAACGCCTCGTAGCCGCCCCGGTGCTGGCCTGCCCAGATTTCGAACAGCCTTTCACGCTCCAGACCGATGCCAGCGACTACGGGCTGGGAGTCGTACTCACGCAGGGCCCTGAGGACGACGAGAGGGTGATCGCCTATGCCAGCCACACGATGAGCGAGACCGAGCGCAAATACAGCGCCACCGAGAAGGAGTGTCTCGCCGTGGTCTGGGGCATCCGGAAGATGCGGCCGTACCTGGAGGGATACCGCTTCACCGTCGTCACCGACCACCAAGCCCTCAAATGGCTCCGCCAACTCGACAGCCCGACCGGCCGCCTGGCGAGATGGGCGTTAGAGCTCCAACAGTACGACTTTGAGGTGCGGTACCGACCCGGAAAACATAACCACGTGGCGGATACGCTGTCCAGAATCCCGCCGCCGCCCGGAGTGAACTCGCTCCGACCGAAGCAGCACACCGACACGTGGTACCAGAAGAAGCTTGCCGCCGCCCAGACCGACCCAGCCGCCGAACCAGAGTTCCAGATACGCGAGGGGCGCCTCTATAAACGCATCCCGCACCAGCTCGATTACAACGAGCCCGAGCCGAGCACGACGTGGAAGCTGTGCGTACCGAACGAGGACCGCCCGGCTATCCTGGCCCAGTACCACGACGACCCCACGGCCGGTCATCTGGGAGTCGCCAAAACCATCGTGCGCCTGGCGCAACGATACTACTGGCCGGGGATGTTCCGGGATGCCGCCCGCTACGTCCGGAGCTGCGAGAACTGCATGCAGTTTAAGATTCCGCCGCACCCGTTACCAGGACAGCTGCACGCCAACCCGGGGACCGAACCGTGGCACACCGTCTCCGTCGACCTGATCGGCCCGCTGCCGCGATCCCGACAGGGCCACAGGTGGCTGCTGGTGGCCATGGACCGTTTCACCAAATGGGTCGAGCTCACCCCGCTCCGGAAAGCCACCAGTACCGCCGTCGCAGCTGCGATCCAGAGGGAGGTAATCCTGCGACACGGAGCCCCACAGATTTTAATTTCAGATAACGGCCGTCAGTTCATCGGAGAACCCGTGACCGCCCTGCTGAAAGCCGCCGGGACCCAGCACCGCCGGACCCCGCCGTACGCGCCCCAGTGCAATCCGGTAGAGCGAGCCAACAAGGTCGTGAAGACCATGCTCGCCCAATACACCGGAAACCGCCACAACCGCTGGGACGAGAAACTGGACGAGGCCAGATTCGCAATCAACACGGCGTGGCACGAGGCAACCGGGTACAGCCCGGCGTACCTCAACCAAGGACGGGAACTCCGGCCACCGGGGTCGACCACCACGGAAGGAGCCGCAGCCCCCCCGCAGCAGCGGTGGAAGAACCTCCGCGAGGCCCAGGAGCTGGCCCGAGTACACCTGGCCCGGGCGTTCGACCGACAGGCCAAATACTACAACCTGCGCCGGCGAGATTGGAGGCCCGCCCTGGGGGACACCGTCTGGAAGAGGGAGCATACGCTGTCCAACAAAGAAGAAGGCGTCGCCGCCAAACTCGCGCCGAAGTTCAGCGGCCCGTATACCGTCGGGCGCGTCGTGTCACCGGTCATCGTGGACCTGCGCGACCGGGCTAGACGATGGCTGCGCCACATCCACGTCCGGGACCTCAAGGCCGCAGCCGGCCCTGCCGACGACCCCGACCACACCCCGGAGGAAAGCGCCGCGCGCGAGCGCCGCCCCTCCCTCGCGGGACCCCCCCGACCACCCACGCCCGCCCCCGCGGACAACCCGGTTCCCAGGCGTCGAGGGCGCCCCCGGAAATTAACAGCCCCCGTTCATTTCTGCTCAGGCAACTCAGGACACCACGGAATGGAGGGCCGTAGGGACCTCGCCGACCGGCTCCGCGAGCTCCAGCTCGCCGCCGACCAGCCGACCACCAGGGAACGCCGCCGCAGCGACGACCCGACGACCCCGGCCGCCGACCCACCCGCCGAAGAACCGACCGCCCGGGATGGCCCCGTGCTACGAAACTGGGACTCCCTCACCACCCTGGCGTCGGTGCCCGACGAGCCGCCGCCGGTAGCGTACTGGCTGGGTCAGAGCCCCTGGCCCCGGCTCACCACCCCGCCCAGCTCCCCGGGCTGGTGGACCCCGACGCCGTCACCGCCGCCGCGGGACAACCAAGGAACTCGCCGTCGCAGGACGAGGAGGAGGCGCCGAGCGGGTCGCGCCGACCGCCAGCACGCGACCCTGAGCCACTGGTCGGACCCCCTCCCACCGGAAGTCCTGGGGAGGCCGGTAGGGCCGGACCCCGTCGGGGCGCAACCCGCCCCCGCCGTCACGGCCTGGGCGATCACGGAGCCGCCCCCGCCGGAGCAGACCCCGCGCCCGGTACCGGCGCCGAGGCGCCGACCGATGGCCGCCACCCCGACCCCCGCCACACGGACGATCGGGAGCCAGACGGAGGACGCCCCGCCGACCCCGACACGCGCCGCAGCCACGCCAGCCCGGGCCCCGGAAACCCCGAGGTCACCCCAGGGACCCACGACCCGGCGCCGCCAGGCGAGACCAGCGGAAGGAGTGACGCCCCCCAACGGGGGATGCCCGATCCGCGACGCGGACCGCCCCCAGATGCAGTGGGACCCGGTCCCCTTCCAGGGACCACTCCCCACGTTCCCGAGCACGTGGTTTTTGCTGCCGACGGGCCGACAGGCCGAGGTGCCGCTGCGGCTCATCGCGCGAGGCCGCGCGTTTGTCACGGTACCGCCCGGGTTCGAGCGGTGGAAGCTGTTGTTTGGGAGCGATGGCCGCCTGACGCGCTGCATCCGCCGCCCGCCGGCCGTCCGGATCCCGGCCGAGCCGGCCCCACCACGCCGTCACCGCCAACCGGGACGCGGCCACGACAGTGCGTGAGGTGCGCGAGGACGTGGCCCCACGGGGCACCCGCGACGTCACCCCGGCGGGGGTGAACGGACGCCATATCCTAGGTTAAGTTAGGTTAAGTAGTGTACAGTGTTTGCTTAGGTTAAGTAGTGTTAAGTGTACAGCGTTTGGATAGGTTAAGTTAGATTAAGTGTACAGTGTTTGGATAGGTTAAGTTAGCTTAAGTGTACAGTGTTTGGATAGGTTAAGTTAGATTAAGTGTACAGCGCCCGCGTAGGTTAAGTTAGAGTAAGTGTACAGCGCCCGCGTAGGTTAAGTTAGATTAAGTGTACAGCCCCGCGTTAGGTTAAGCTAGGTTAGGTTTAGTACGTAAGGTCCCGTCCCGCCGAAGTAAAAAGACTGTCTCGCGCTCGCCGCCGCGACGTAAGGGGGGGGTGTAACAGACCTGGCTGCGCCAGGCCTGTTCCTGACCGCACGCGCCCGAATCCGAGCCCCGAACACGACCGACGGATACCGAGATCCGCCGGTACCCGCGAGCGCCCCCCGCGAGCCCCGTATCACCGAACCGATCTTGGCGGGAACCGGAACCCGCCATGATGCGACACCGGCGCGCCGGATGCGTGACGACACCGGAAAAGCCGGCCGCGAACCGTACCGCACCGCACCCCCTCGCCCGGCAAGACGAGAGAGACAAACCGGAAAACGCTCTCTTCGGTTTTCCGCCGTCATCGAGATAAGACGTGTTTTCCCGAGCCGTATTCTCCAGCCGCCGATACCGACCGCACGAATACGCCCGGACCCGCGCTGTCCCGACGCCGAGAAGCCGCCCGCCGATTCTCGAGAGTGTTATTGAATCCGCGGAGAACGAACCGCGAGTTTGCCGAGTTATCCGCGACCCGCGAACACCGACCTACGCCGCTGCGTTCCTGTCCACCTGGAGAGCCGCCCCGAACGCCGAGCGATCGAGGACCGGACCCAGAGTAAGTACCTAGCTTTCCCGTTAACCCGACCCCTCCGCTTCCGCCCACGCACCCACGGAGAGCGAACCACCCGCAGCCGGCCCCTCGCCGGCCGCTCTGGGGCACGGGTTCTCCGCCCGCCGAAATTACCCCGTTCCGGATACGCCGCCGCGTGCGGCCCCGATCCCGCCGTAACCTGAGACATGAACCGCGATCGCCGACCGTCGAAACGCGAAGCCGGGACAGTGACGAACGTTTGAAATACTCGCGTCGTTAATCACCCGTGCCCGACCGTCCGCGACCCCGCCGTACCCTCGCGTTATCCTGCGGGAACCCTGGCACGGCGAGCCAAATCCGGCCGCGAGGAAATACGTTGCGACGACATCCGCCGGGAAGCGGACTCGTTACAAATCAATCAACGAAAAATAAGCAGAAATGGATGATAAAACTGGATACAGTGCGTTCGGAAACGTTGCAGCTTCATGTAATAGCCCCTGCAACGTTCGTTTCACAGAGAGATCTGTTAGCCCAGGCAATATTATCCGACCGTAAACATCCAAATATAAATACCAGCTTTGCATGTTCGTGGTTTTGCTAACCATCAAAAGGCTTTTGCACCGTTATCCGGACAATGAAATTTCTCTCTGGCTACGTAGAACTGTAACCACGGTCATTGCTTTTATGCTTCCCCGGTAGATGCATTGTTCGCAAACTATTCCATCAATCCTCAACTCGATGGATATTATTGCAGAAGTGCGGTACGATTGCAGTAGAACCTTTGCCTTTCAAAGGCACAGAAACAATTTTATCAGTTGTTATTTCAAACAAAACGCATTTCAGCCTGTAATGAAAATGTAAAAAAACACAATAGAATGGAAGAATAAACTTCGTTTCGGAGGAAGGGTGCACGTGTCTGTCCCGCATCAGCGAGCACATTATTATCACGTTTGTCAATACTGCGGAAGAGAAGCGCCGCGGCCGGATTACGAGCACTTTGCGTACACCGTGCACACGAGTAATTTTATGGAAATCTCATTGTTTCATTTGTTTCGTACCGGGGACATTTGCAAAGAGAACAAAAGCGCGCGCACAGCTGCGAGCACGTATATTTTAATTCTTGAAGTGATAACGGTCGGTTAATTAAAAACCTGGCACGCCTCGGGCTCCGCTTAATTGATCATTCGCCGTATGATTCCCCTTCCGCAAACAATCGAGAAATCGATTCGACTATTCATCGAAGCGGTGGAACGGGACGATGTGCGTCATCCGATCTAGGAGCTAAGGGTAGTCTCGTGACTTTTGCGGAGTCAGAAAACTCGGAGCCAGGAAAAACGATTTTTCGCCTATTCTTGTCGGTAACGTGGTCGCTCTATCTTATCGCGAATCTACGGAGTCTTAACCTCAGATCCACCTCCATAATCCGCAAATTGTCCTAAGAAGTGCACCGTTTTGCTAGCTTTTGCTACGGTCAACTAATCCTTTTCGGAGAAAGGAAGATTTTCATTCTATTCACTTTAACCCTTTGCGGACGGGGGCGCTCGACGGGCGAGCGTCGCTGTGGACGATAGGTATTGGAGCGCGCAGTAAATAAAGTGTTCAGGTCGCACGTTTGTGTTATAAAATCTAAAGCTTTATTCAAATAACATTTTTATAAAATCACAAAGAAACAAATTTAGTCGTCTTTACATAGGCGATGTTTTATATTCGTGCATTGTGTGATATAGTTCGAAACAATCACCTATGTGCAAGGCCGGCTTAGCCGAACACGTAGCACAATAGTACCTCGACTCTCTCCTTCCGTGTTTTATTTTTCGATTAGAGCAGACGACGCAATCGTTACTTCTTCCTGTCTCATCTCGCCTAATAATATGTAGAAGGCCGTTGAGCCTTTCTGCTGTTCCAGAAGTCGCAGGAGCCTTGCGACTAGCGTCTCGAAAATCGCCAATCAATTGACCTACCAAGTGA
>NW_027489958.1:0-17955 GCF_050948215.1 Halictus rubicundus | reverse complement strand
TGGAATAGGATAGAGGATAGGATAGGATAGAGGACAGTATGGGATAGAGGATAGGATAGAATAGAGGATAGGATAGGATAAAGGATAGGATAGGATAGAGGATAGGATAGGATAGGATAGAGGATAGGATAGGATAGGATAGAGGATAGGATAGGATAGGATAGAGGATAGGATAGGAAAGAGGGTAGGATAGGATAGAGGATAGACTATAGGATAGGATAGAGGATAGGATAGGACAGACGATAGACTATAGGATAGGATAGAGGATAGGATAGGATAGAGGAGAGGATAGGATAGAGGATAGGATAGGATAGAGGATAGGATAGGATAGTGGATAGAATAGGATAGATGATATTATAGGATAGAGGATAGGATATGATAGAGTAAACGATATTATAGAGGATAGGATAGGATAGAGGATCGGATAGAGGATAGGATAGGATAGAGGATGGTATAGAGGATAGGATAGAGGATAGGATATGATAGAGGATAGGATAGGAAAGAGGATAGGATAGGATACGATAGAGGATAGGATAGATGATAGGATAGGATAGAGGATCTGATAGAGGATACGATCGGATAGAGGATAGGATAGGATAGAGGATCGGATAGGTTATTGGATAGGATAGGGGAGAGGATAAGGTAGAGGCTAGTATAGGATAGAGGATCTGATAGAGGATAGGATAGGATGGAGGATAGGATAGGATAGAGGATAGGATAGAGGATAGGATAGGATAGAGGATAGGAAAGGATAGAGGATAGGATGGGATAGAGGATAGGATAGGATAGAGGATAGGATAGGATAGAGGATAGGATAGGATAGAGGATAGGATAGGATAGAGGATAGGATAGAGGATAGGATAGAGGAACGGATAGAGGATAGGATAGGATAGAGGAAAGGATAGGATAGAGGATAGGATAGGATAGAGGATAGGATAGGTAATTGGATAGGATAGAGGATAGGATAAGGTAGAGGATAGGATAGGATAGAGGATAGGATAGAGGATAGGATAGGATAGAGGATAGAATAGGATAGATGATAGGATAGGATAGAGAATAGGATAGGATAGAGGATAGGATAGGATAGAGGATAGGATAGAGGATAGGATAGAGGATGGGATAGGATAGAGGATAGGAAAGGATAGAGGATAGGATGGGGTAGAGGATAGGATAGGATAGAGGATAGAATAGGATAGATGATATTATAGGATAGAGGATAGGATATGATAGAGTAAACGATATTATAGAGAATAGGATAGGATAGAGGATAGGATAGGATAGAGGATAGGATAGAGGATAGGATAGGATAGAGGATAGGAAAGGATAGAGGATAGGATGGGATAGAGGATAGGATAGGATAGAGGATAGGATAGGATAGAGGATAGGATAGAGGATAGGATAGGATAGAGGATAGGATAGGTAATTGGATAGGATAGAGTATAGGATAAGGTGGAGGATAGGATAGGATAGGATAGAGGATAGGATAGGATAGAGGATAGGATAGAGGATCGGATAGAGGATAGGATAGGATAGAGGAAAGGATAGGATAGAGGATAGGATAGGTAATTGGATAGGATAGAGGATAGGATAAGGTAGAGGATAGTATAGGATAGAGGATAGGATAGGATAGAGGATAGGATAGGATAAAGGATAGGATAGGATAGAGGATAGGATAGGATAGAGGATAGGATAGGATAGAGGATCGGATAGAGGATAGGATAGGATAGAGGATCGGATAGAGGATAGGATAGGATAGAGGATAGGATAGGATAGAGGATCGGATAGAGGATAGGATAGGATAGAGGATAGGATAGGATAGAGGATAGAGTAGGATAGAGGATAGGATAGGATAAAGGATAGGATAGGATAGAGGATAGGATAGGATAGGATATAGGATAGGATAGGATAGGATAGAGGATAGGATAAAGGATAGGATAGGATAGAGGATCGGATAGAGGATAGGATAGGATAGAGGATAGGATAGGATAGAGGAAAGGATAGGATAGAAGATAGGATAGGATAGATGATAGGATAGGAAAGAGGGTAGGATAGGATAGAGGATAGCGTATAGGATAGGATAGAGGATAGGATAGGATAGAGGAGAGGATAGGATAGAGGATAGGATAGAGGATAGGATAGAGGATGGGATAGGATAGAGGATAGGAAAGGATAGAGGATAGGATGGGGTAGAGGATAGGATAGGATAGAGGATAGAATAGGATAGATGATATTATAGGATAGAGGATAGGATATGATAGAGTAAACGATATTATAGAGAATAGGATAGGATAGAGGATAGGATAGGATAGAGGATAGGATAGAGGATAGGATAGGATAGAGGATAGGAAAGGATAGAGGATAGGATGGGATAGAGGATAGGATAGGATAGAGGATAGGATAGGATAGAGGATAGGATAGAGGATAGGATAGGATAGAGGATAGGATAGGTAATTGGATAGGATAGAGTATAGGATAAGGTGGAGGATAGGATAGGATAGGATAGAGGATAGGATAGGATAGAGGATAGGATAGAGGATCGGATAGAGGATAGGATAGGATAGAGGAAAGGATAGGATAGAGGATAGGATAGGTAATTGGATAGGATAGAGGATAGGATAAGGTAGAGGATAGTATAGGATAGAGGATAGGATAGGATAGAGGATAGGATAGGATAAAGGATAGGATAGGATAGAGGATAGGATAGAGGATAGGATAAAGGATAGGATAGGATAGAGGATCGGATAGAGGATAGGATAGGATAGAGGATAGGATAGGATAGAGGAAAGGATAGGATAGAAGATAGGATAGGATAGATGATAGGATAGGAAAGAGGGTAGGATAGGATAGAGGATAGCGTATAGGATAGGATAGAGGATAGGATAGGATAGAGGAGAGGATAGGATAGAGGATAGGATAGGATAGAGGATAGGATAGGATAGAGGATAGGATAGGATAGGATAGAGGATAGAATAGGATACGATAGAGGATAGGATAGGATAGAGGATAGGATAGGATAGAGGATAGGATAGAGGATAGGATAGAGGATAGGATAGGATAGGATAGAGGATAGGATAGGATAGAGGATAGATAGGATAGAGGATAGGATTGGATAGAGGATAGGATAGGATAGAGGATCGGATAGAGGATAGGATAGGATAGAGGATAGGATAGGATAGAGGATAGTATAGGATAGAGGATAGGATAGAATAGAGGATAGGATAGGATAGAGGATAGGATAGGATAGAGGATAGGATAGGATAGAGGATAGGATAGGATAGAGGATAGGATAGAGGATAGGATAGGATAGAGGATAGGATAGGATAGAGGATAGATAGGATAGAGGATAGGATTGGATAGAGGATAGGATAGGATAGAGGATCGGATAGAGGATAGGATAGGATAGAGGATAGGATAGAGGATAGGATAGGATAGAGGATAGTATAGGATAGAGGATAGGATAGAATAGAGGATGGGATAGGATAACGGATAGGATAGGATAGAGGATAGGATAGGATAGGATAGAGGATAGGATATGATAGAGGATAGGATAGAGGATCGGATAGAGGATAGGATAGGATAGAGGAAAGGATAGGATAGAGGATAGGATAGGTGATTGGATAGGATAGAGGATAGGATAAGGTAGAGGATAGTATAGGATAGAGGATAGGATTGGATAGAGGATAGGATAGGATAAAGGATAGGATAGGATAGAGGATAGGATAGGATAGAGGGTCGGACAGAGGATAGGATAGGATAGAGGATAGGATAGGATAGAGGATAGAGCTGGATAGAGGATAGGATAGGATAAAGGATAGGATTGGATAGAGGATCGGATAGAGGATTGGATAGGATAGAGGATAGGATAGGATAGAGGATAGTATAGGATAGAGGATAGGATAGAATAGAGGATAGGATAGGATACAGGATAGGATAGGATAGGATAGGATAGAGGATAGGAAAGGATAGGATAGAGGATAGGATAGAGGATAGGATAGGATAGAGGATAGGATAGGATAGAGGAGAGGATAGGATAGAGGATAGGATAGGATAGATGATATTATAGGATAGAGGATAGGATATGATAGAGTAAACGATATTATAGAGGATAGGATAGGAGAGAGGATCGGATAGAGGATAGGATAGGATAGAGGATGGTAAAGAGGATAGGATAGAGGATAGGATAGGATAGAGGATAGGACAGGAAAGAGGATAGGATAGGATACGATAGAGGATAGGATAGATGATAGGATAGGATAGAGGATAGGATAGGATAGAGGATAGGATAGGATAGAGGATATAATAGGATAGAGGATAGGATAGGATAGAGGATAGGATAGAGGATAGGATAGGATAGGGGAGAGGATAGGATACAGGATAGGATAGGATAGAGGATAGGAAAGGATAGAGGATAGGATAGGTAATTGGATAGGATAGGGGATAGGATAAGGTAGAGGATAGTATAGGATAGAGGATAGGTTAGGATAGAGGATAGGATAGGATAAAGGATAGGATAGGATAGAGGATAGGATAGGATAGAGGATAGGATAGGTTAGAGGATAGGATAGGATAGAGGATAGGATAGAGGATAGGATAGAGGATAGGATAGGTAATTGGATAGGATAGAGTATAGGATAAGGTAGAGGATAGGATAGGATAGAGGATATAATAGGATAGAGGATAGGATAGGATAGAGGATAGGATAGGAAAGAGGATAGGATAGGATAGAGGGTAGGATAGGATAGAGGATAGGATAGAGGATAGGATAGCGGATAGGATAGGATAGAGGATAGGATAGGATAGAGGATGGGATAGGATACAGGATAGGATATGATAGAGGATAGGATAGGATGGAGGATCGCATAGAGGATAGGATAGGATAGAGGATCGGATAGAGGATAGGATAGGATAGAGGATAGGTTAGGATAGAGGATAGAGTAGGATAGAGGATAGGATAGGATAAAGGATAGGATTGGATAGAGGATCGGATAGAGGATGGAATAGGATAGAGGATAGGATAGGATAGAGGACAGTATGGGATAGAGGATAGGATAGAATAGAGGATAGGATAGGATAAAGGATAGGATAGGATAGAGGATAGGATAGGATAGGATAGAGGATAGGATAGGATAGGATAGAGGATAGGATAGGATAGGATAGAGGATAGGATAGGAAAGAGGGTAGGATAGGATAGAGGATAGACTATAGGATAGGATAGAGGATAGGATAGGACAGACGATAGACTATAGGATAGGATAGAGGATAGGATAGGATAGAGGAGAGGATAGGATAGAGGATAGGATAGGATAGAGGATAGGATAGGATAGTGGATAGAATAGGATAGATGATATTATAGGATAGAGGATAGGATATGATAGAGTAAACGATATTATAGAGGATAGGATAGGATAGAGGATCGGATAGAGGATAGGATAGGATAGAGGATGGTATAGAGGATAGGATAGAGGATAGGATATGATAGAGGATAGGATAGGAAAGAGGATAGGATAGGATACGATAGAGGATAGGATAGATGATAGGATAGGATAGAGGATCTGATAGAGGATACGATCGGATAGAGGATAGGATAGGATAGAGGATCGGATAGGTTATTGGATAGGATAGGGGAGAGGATAAGGTAGAGGCTAGTATAGGATAGAGGATCTGATAGAGGATAGGATAGGATGGAGGATAGGATAGGATAGAGGATAGGATAGAGGATAGGATAGGATAGAGGATAGGAAAGGATAGAGGATAGGATGGGATAGAGGATAGGATAGGATAGAGGATAGGATAGGATAGAGGATAGGATAGGATAGAGGATAGGATAGGATAGAGGATAGGATAGAGGATAGGATAGAGGAACGGATAGAGGATAGGATAGGATAGAGGAAAGGATAGGATAGAGGATAGGATAGGATAGAGGATAGGATAGGTAATTGGATAGGATAGAGGTTAGGATAAGGTAGAGGATAGGATAGGATAGAGGATAGGATAGAGGATAGGATAGGATAGAGGATAGAATAGGATAGATGATAGGATAGGATAGAGAATAGGATAGGATAGAGGATAGGATAGGATAGAGGATAGGATAGAGGATAGGATAGAGGATGGGATAGGATAGAGGATAGGAAAGGATAGAGGATAGGATGGGGTAGAGGATAGGATAGGATAGAGGATAGAATAGGATAGATGATATTATAGGATAGAGGATAGGATATGATAGAGTAAACGATATTATAGAGAATAGGATAGGATAGAGGATAGGATAGGATAGAGGATAGGATAGAGGATAGGATAGGATAGAGGATAGGAAAGGATAGAGGATAGGATGGGATAGAGGATAGGATAGGATAGAGGATAGGATAGGATAGAGGATAGGATAGAGGATAGGATAGGATAGAGGATAGGATAGGTAATTGGATAGGATAGAGTATAGGATAAGGTGGAGGATAGGATAGGATAGGATAGAGGATAGGATAGGATAGAGGATAGGATAGAGGATCGGATAGAGGATAGGATAGGATAGAGGAAAGGATAGGATAGAGGATAGGATAGGTAATTGGATAGGATAGAGGATAGGATAAGGTAGAGGATAGTATAGGATAGAGGATAGGATAGGATAGAGGATAGGATAGGATAAAGGATAGGATAGGATAGAGGATAGGATAGGATAGAGGATAGGATAGGATAGAGGATCGGATAGAGGATAGGATAGGATAGAGGATAGGATAGGATAGAGGATCGGATAGAGGATAGGATAGGATAGAGGATAGGATAGGATAGAGGATAGAGTAGGATAGAGGATAGGATAGGATAAAGGATAGGATAGGATAGAGGATAGGATAGGATAGGATATAGGATAGGATAGGATAGGATAGAGGATAGGATAAAGGATAGGATAGGATAGAGGATCGGATAGAGGATAGGATAGGATAGAGGATAGGATAGGATAGAGGAAAGGATAGGATAGAAGATAGGATAGGATAGATGATAGGATAGGAAAGAGGGTAGGATAGGATAGAGGATAGCGTATAGGATAGGATAGAGGATAGGATAGGATAGAGGAGAGGATAGGATAGAGGATAGGATAGAGGATAGGATAGAGGATGGGATAGGATAGAGGATAGGAAAGGATAGAGGATAGGATGGGGTAGAGGATAGGATAGGATAGAGGATAGAATAGGATAGATGATATTATAGGATAGAGGATAGGAAAGGATAGAGGATAGGATGGGATAGAGGATAGGATAGGATAGAGGATAGGATAGGATAGAGGATAGGATAGAGGATAGGATAGGATAGAGGATAGGATAGGTAATTGGATAGGATAGAGTATAGGATAAGGTGGAGGATAGGATAGGATAGGATAGAGGATAGGATAGGATAGAGGATAGGATAGGATAGAGGATAGGATAGAGGATCGGATAGAGGATAGGATAGGATAGAGGAAAGGATAGGATAGAGGATAGGATAGGTAATTGGATAGGATAGAGGATAGGATAAGGTAGAGGATAGTATAGGATAGAGGATAGGATAGGATAGAGGATAGGATAGGATAAAGGATAGGATAGGATAGAGGATAGGATAGGATAGAGGATAGGATAGGATAGAGGATCGGATAGAGGATAGGATAGGATAGAGGATAGGATAGGATAGAGGATCGGATAGAGGATAGGATAGGATAGAGGATAGGATAGGATAGAGGATAGAGTAGGATAGAGGATAGGATAGGATAAAGGATAGGATAGGATAGAGGATAGGATAGGATAGGATATAGGATAGGATAGGATAGGATAGAGGATAGGATAAAGGATAGGATAGGATAGAGGATCGGATAGAGGATAGGATAGGATAGAGGATAGGATAGGATAGAGGAAAGGATAGGATAGAAGATAGGATAGGATAGATGATAGGATAGGAAAGAGGGTAGGATAGGATAGAGGATAGCGTATAGGATAGGATAGAGGATAGGATAGGATAGAGGAGAGGATAGGATAGAGGATAGGATAGAGGATAGGATAGAGGATGGGATAGGATAGAGGATAGGAAAGGATAGAGGATAGGATGGGGTAGAGGATAGGATAGGATAGAGGATAGAATAGGATAGATGATATTATAGGATAGAGGATAGGAAAGGATAGAGGATAGGATGGGATAGAGGATAGGATAGGATAGAGGATAGGATAGGATAGAGGATAGGATAGAGGATAGGATAGGATAGAGGATAGGATAGGTAATTGGATAGGATAGAGTATAGGATAAGGTGGAGGATAGGATAGGATAGGATAGAGGATAGGATAGGATAGAGGATAGGATAGGATAGAGGATAGGATAGAGGATCGGATAGAGGATAGGATAGGATAGAGGAAAGGATAGGATAGAGGATAGGATAGGTAATTGGATAGGATAGAGGATAGGATAAGGTAGAGGATAGTATAGGATAGAGGATAGGATAGGATAGAGGATAGGATAGGATAAAGGATAGGATAGGATAGAGGATAGGATAGGATAGAGGATAGGATAGGATAGAGGATCGGATAGAGGATAGGATAGGATAGAGGATAGGATAGGATAGAGGATCGGATAGAGGATAGGATAGGATAGAGGATAGGATAGGATAGAGGATAGAGTAGGATAGAGGATAGGATAGGATAAAGGATAGGATAGGATAGAGGATAGGATAGGATAGGATATAGGATAGGATAGGATAGGATAGAGGATAGGATAAAGGATAGGATAGGATAGAGGATCGGATAGAGGATAGGATAGGATAGAGGATAGGATAGGATAGAGGAAAGGATAGGATAGAAGATAGGATAGGATAGATGATAGGATAGGAAAGAGGGTAGGATAGGATAGAGGATAGCGTATAGGATAGGATAGAGGATAGGATAGGATAGAGGAGAGGATAGGATAGAGGATAGGATAGGATAGAGGATAGGATAGGATAGAGGATAGGATAGGATAGAGGATAGGATAGAGGATAGGATAGAGGATAGGATAGGATAGGATAGAGGATAGGATAGGATAGAGGATAGAGTATAGGATAGGATAGAGGATAGGATAGGATAGGATAGAGGATAGGATAGGATAGAGGATAGAGTATAGGATAGGATAGAGGATAGGATAGGATAGAGGATAGGATAGGATAGAGAATAGGATAGGATAGAGTATAGGATAGAGGATAGGATAGGATAGAGGATAGGATAGGATAGAGGATAGATAGGATAGAGGATAGGATTGGATAGAGGATAGGATAGGATAGAGGATCGGATAGAGGATAGGATAGGATAGAGGATAGGATAGAGGATAGGATAGGATAGAGGATAGTATAGGATAGAGGATAGGATAGAGGATAGGATAGGATAGAGGATAGAATAGGATAGATGATAGGATAGGATAGAGAATAGGATAGGATAGAGGATAGGATAGGATAGAGGATAGGATAGAGGATAGGATAGAGGATGGGATAGGATAGAGGATAGGAAAGGATAGAGGATAGGATGGGGTAGAGGATAGGATAGGATAGAGGATAGAATAGGATAGATGATATTATAGGATAGAGGATAGGATATGATAGAGTAAACGATATTATAGAGAATAGGATAGGATAGAGGATAGGATAGGATAGAGGATAGGATAGAGGATAGGATAGGATAGAGGATAGGAAAGGATAGAGGATAGGATGGGATAGAGGATAGGATAGGATAGAGGATAGGATAGGATAGAGGATAGGATAGAGGATAGGATAGGATAGAGGATAGGATAGGTAATTGGATAGGATAGAGTATAGGATAAGGTGGAGGATAGGATAGGATAGGATAGAGGATAGGATAGGATAGAGGATAGGATAGAGGATCGGATAGAGGATAGGATAGGATAGAGGAAAGGATAGGATAGAGGATAGGATAGGTAATTGGATAGGATAGAGGATAGGATAAGGTAGAGGATAGTATAGGATAGAGGATAGGATAGGATAGAGGATAGGATAGGATAAAGGATAGGATAGGATAGAGGATAGGATAGGATAGAGGATAGGATAGGATAGAGGATCGGATAGAGGATAGGATAGGATAGAGGATAGGATAGGATAGAGGATCGGATAGAGGATAGGATAGGATAGAGGATAGGATAGGATAGAGGATAGAGTAGGATAGAGGATAGGATAGGATAAAGGATAGGATAGGATAGAGGATAGGATAGGATAGGATATAGGATAGGATAGGATAGGATAGAGGATAGGATAAAGGATAGGATAGGATAGAGGATCGGATAGAGGATAGGATAGGATAGAGGATAGGATAGGATAGAGGAAAGGATAGGATAGAAGATAGGATAGGATAGATGATAGGATAGGAAAGAGGGTAGGATAGGATAGAGGATAGCGTATAGGATAGGATAGAGGATAGGATAGGATAGAGGAGAGGATAGGATAGAGGATAGGATAGAGGATAGGATAGAGGATGGGATAGGATAGAGGATAGGAAAGGATAGAGGATAGGATGGGGTAGAGGATAGGATAGGATAGAGGATAGAATAGGATAGATGATATTATAGGATAGAGGATAGGATATGATAGAGTAAACGATATTATAGAGAATAGGATAGGATAGAGGATAGGATAGGATAGAGGATAGGATAGAGGATAGGATAGGATAGAGGATAGGAAAGGATAGAGGATAGGATGGGATAGAGGATAGGATAGGATAGAGGATAGGATAGGATAGAGGATAGGATAGAGGATAGGATAGGATAGAGGATAGGATAGGTAATTGGATAGGATAGAGTATAGGATAAGGTGGAGGATAGGATAGGATAGGATAGAGGATAGGATAGGATAGAGGATAGGATAGAGGATCGGATAGAGGATAGGATAGGATAGAGGAAAGGATAGGATAGAGGATAGGATAGGTAATTGGATAGGATAGAGGATAGGATAAGGTAGAGGATAGTATAGGATAGAGGATAGGATAGGATAGAGGATAGGATAGGATAAAGGATAGGATAGGATAGAGGATAGGATAGGATAGAGGATAGGATAGGATAGAGGATCGGATAGAGGATAGGATAGGATAGAGGATAGGATAGGATAGAGGATCGGATAGAGGATAGGATAGGATAGAGGATAGGATAGGATAGAGGATAGAGTAGGATAGAGGATAGGATAGGATAAAGGATAGGATAGGATAGAGGATAGGATAGGATAGGATATAGGATAGGATAGGATAGGATAGAGGATAGGATAAAGGATAGGATAGGATAGAGGATCGGATAGAGGATAGGATAGGATAGAGGATAGGATAGGATAGAGGAAAGGATAGGATAGAAGATAGGATAGGATAGATGATAGGATAGGAAAGAGGGTAGGATAGGATAGAGGATAGCGTATAGGATAGGATAGAGGATAGGATAGGATAGAGGAGAGGATAGGATAGAGGATAGGATAGGATAGAGGATAGGATAGGATAGAGGATAGGATAGGATAGGATAGAGGATAGAATAGGATACGATAGAGGATAGGATAGGATAGAGGATAGGATAGGATAGAGGATAGGATAGAGGATAGGATAGAGGATAGGATAGGATAGGATAGAGGATAGGATAGGATAGAGGATAGAGTATAGGATAGGATAGAGGATAGGATAGGATAGAGGATAGGATAGGATAGAGAATAGGATAGGATAGAGTATAGGATAGAGGATAGGATAGGATAGAGGATAGGATAGGATAGAGGATAGATAGGATAGAGGATAGGATTGGATAGAGGATAGGATAGGATAGAGGATCGGATAGAGGATAGGATAGGATAGAGGATAGGATAGAGGATAGGATAGGATAGAGGATAGTATAGGATAGAGGATAGGATAGAATAGAGGATGGGATAGGATAACGGATAGGATAGGATAGAGGATAGGATAGGATAGGATAGATGATAGGATAGGATAGAGGATAGGATAGAGGATCGGATAGAGGATAGGATAGGATAGAGGAAAGGATAGGATAGAGGATAGGATAGAGGATAGGATAGAGGATAGGATAGAGGATAGGATAGGATAGGATAGAGGAAAGGATAGGATAGAGGATAGAGTATAGGATAGGATAGAGGATAGGATAGGATAGAGGAGAGGATAGGATAGAGGATAGGATAGGATAGAGGATAGGATAGAATAGAGGATAGGATAGGATAGGATAGAGGATAGGATAGGATCGAGGATATTATAGGATAGAGGATAGGATAGAGGATAGGATAGGATAGAGGATAGGATAGGATAGAGGATAGGATAGGATAGAGGATAGATAGGATAGAGGATAGGATTGGATAGAGGATAGGATAGGATAGAGGATCGGATAGAGGATAGGATAGGATAGAGGATAGGATAGGATAGAGGATAGTATAGGATAGAGGATAGGATAGAATAGAGGATAGGATAGGATAGAGGATAGGATAGGATAGAGGATAGGATAGGATAGAGGATAGATAGGATAGAGGATAGGATTGGATAGAGGATAGGATAGGATAGAGGATCGGATAGAGGATAGGATAGGATAGAGGATAGGATAGAGGATAGGATAGGATAGAGGATAGTATAGGATAGAGGATAGGATAGAATAGAGGATGGGATAGGATAACGGATAGGATAGGATAGAGGATAGGATAGGATAGGATAGAGGATAGGATATGATAGAGGATAGGATAGAGGATCGGATAGAGGATAGGATAGGATAGAGGAAAGGATAGGATAGAGGATAGGATAGGTGATTGGATAGGATAGAGGATAGGATAAGGTAGAGGATAGTATAGGATAGAGGATAGGATTGGATAGAGGATAGGATAGGATAAAGGATAGGATAGGATAGAGGATAGGATAGGATAGAGGGTCGGACAGAGGATAGGATAGGATAGAGGATAGGATAGGATAGAGGATAGAGCTGGATAGAGGATAGGATAGGATAAAGGATAGGATTGGATAGAGGATCGGATAGAGGATTGGATAGGATAGAGGATAGGATAGGATAGAGGATAGTATAGGATAGAGGATAGGATAGAATAGAGGATAGGATAGGATACAGGATAGGATAGGATAGGATAGGATAGAGGATAGGAAAGGATAGGATAGAGGATAGGATAGAGGATAGGATAGGATAGAGGATAGGATAGGATAGAGGAGAGGATAGGATAACGGATAGGATAGGATAGAGGATAGGAAAGGATAGGATAGAGGATAGGATAGGATAGAGGATAGGATAGAGGATCGGATAGAGGATAGGATAGGATAGAGGAAAGGATAGGATAGAGGATAGGATAGGTAATTGGATAGGATAGAGGATAGGATATGGTAGAAGATAGTATAGGATAGAGGATAGGATAGGATAGAGGATAGGATAGGATAAAGGATAGGATCGGATAGAGGATAGGATAGGATAGAGGATCGGATAGAGGATAGGATAGGATAGAGGATAGCATAGGATAGAGGATAGAGTAGGATAGAGGATAGGATAGGATAAAGGATAGGATAGGATAGAGGATAGGATAGGATAGGATATAGGATAGGATAGGATAGGATAGAGGATAGGATACAGGATAGGATAGGATAGAGGATCGGATAGAGGATAAGATAGGATAGAGGATAGGATAGGATAGAGGAAAGGATAGGATAGAAGATAGGATAGGATAGATGATAGGATAGGAAAGAGGGTAGGATAGGATAGAGGATAGCGTATAGGATAGGATAGAGGATAGGATAGGATAGAGGAGAGGATAGGATAGAGGATAGGATAGGATAGAGGATAGGATAGGATAGAGGATAGGATAGGATAGGATAGAGGATAGAATAGGATACGATAGAGGAAAGGATAGGATAGAGGATAGGATAGGATAGAGGATAGGATAGGATAGAGGATAGGATAGAGGATAGGATAGAGGATAGGATAGGATAGGATAGGATAGAGGATAGGATAGGATAGAGGATAGAGTATAGGATAGGATAGAGGATAGGATAGGATAGAGGATAGGATAGGATAGAGGATAGGATAGGATAGAGGAAAGGATAGGATAGAGGATAGGATAGAGGATAGGATAGGATAGAGGATAGGATAGGATAGAGGATAGATAGGATAGAGGATAGGATTGGATAGAGGATAGGATAGGATAGAGGATCGGATAGAGGATAGGATAGCATAGAGGATAGGATAGAGGATAGGATAGGATAGAGGATAGTATAGGATAGAGGATATGGATAGAATAGAGGATGGGATAGGATAACGGATAGGATAGTATAGAGGATAGGATAGGATAGGATAGAGGATAGGATATGATAGAGGATAGGATAGAGGATCGGATAGAGGATAGGATAGGATAGAGGAAAGGATAGGATAGAGGATAGGATAGGTGATTGGATAGGATAGAGGATAGGATAAGGTAGAGGATAGTATAGGATAGAGGATAGGATTGGATAGAGGATAGGATAGGATAAAGGATAGGATAGGATAGAGGATAGGATAGGATAGAGGGTCGGACAGAGGATAGGATAGGATAGAGGATAGGATAGGATAGAGGATAGAGCTGGATAGAGGATAGGATAGGATAAAGGATAGGATTGGATAGAGGATCGGATAGAGGATAGGATAGGATAGAGGATAGGATAGGATAGAGGATAGTATAGGATAGAGGATAGGATAGAATAGAGGATAGGATAGGATACAGGATAGGATAGGATAGGATAGGATAGAGGATAGGAAAGGATAGGATAGAGGATAGGATAGAGGATAGGATAGGATAGAGGATAGGATAGGATAGAGGATAGGATAGGATAGAGGAGAGGATAGGATAGAGGATAGGATAGGATAGATGATATTATAGGATAGAGGATAGGATATGATAGAGTAAACGATATTATAGAGGATAGGATAGGAGAGAGGATCGGATAGAGGATAGGATAGGATAGAGGATGGTAAAGAGGATAGGATAGAGGATAGGATAGGATAGAGGATAGGACAGGAAAGAGGATAGGATAGGATACGATAGAGGATAGGATAGATGATAGGATAGGATAGAGGATAGGATAGGATAGAGGATAGGATAGGATAGAGGATATTATAGGATAGAGGATAGGATAGGATAGAGGATAGGATAGAGGATAGGATAGGATAGAGGATAGGATAGAGGATAGGATAGGATAGAGGATAGGATAGGATAGAGGATAGGATAGAGGATAGGATAGGATAGAGGATAGGATAGGATAGAGGATAGGATAGGATAGAGGATAGGATAGGATAGAGGATAGGATAGGATAGAGGATAGATAGGATAGAGGATAGGATTGGATAGAGGATAGGATAGGATAGAGGATCGGATAGAGGATAGGATAGGATAGAGGATAGGATAGGATAGAGGATAGTATAGGATAGAGGATAGGATAGAATAGAGGATAGGATAGGATAACGGATAGGATAGGATAGAGGATAGGAAAGGATAGGATAGAGGATAGGATAGGATAGAGGATAGGATAGAGGATCGGATAGAGGATAGGATAGGATAGAGGAAAGGATAGGATAGAGGATAGGATAGAGGATAGGATAGAGGATAGGATAGAGGATAGGATAGGATAGGATAGAGGATAGGATAGGATAGAGGATAGTATAGGATAGAGGATAGGATAGAATAGAGGATAGGATAGGATAACGGATAGGATAGGATAGAGGATAGGAAAGGATAGGATAGAGGATAGGATAGGATAGAGGATAGGATAGAGGATCGGATAGAGGATAGGATAGGATAGAGGATAGGATAGGATAGAGGGTCGGACAGAGGATAGGATAGGATAGAGGATATGATAGGATAGAGGATAGAGCTGGATAGAGGATAGGATAGGATAAAGGATAGGATTGGATAGAGGATCGGATAGAGGATTGGATAGGATAGAGGATAGGATAGGATAGAGGATAGTATAGGATAGAGGATAGGATAGAATAGAGGATAGGATAGGATACAGGATAGGATAGGATAGGATAGGATAGAGGATAGGAAAGGATAGGATAGAGGATAGGATAGAGGATAGGATAGGATAGAGGATAGGATAGGATAGAGGAGAGGATAGGATAGAGGATAGGATAGGATAGATGATATTATAGGATAGAGGATAGGATATGATAGAGTAAACGATATTATAGAGGATAGGATAAGAGAGAGGATCGGATAGAGGATAGGATAGGATAGAGGATGGTAAAGAGGATAGGATAGAGGATAGGATAGGATAGAGGATAGGACAGGAAAGAGGATAGGATAGGATACGATAGAGGATAGGATAGATGATAGGATAGGATAGAGGATAGGATAGGATAGAGGATAGGATAGGATAGAGGATATTATAGGATAGAGGATAGGATAGGATAGAGGATAGGATAGAGGATAGGATAGGATAGAGGATAGGATAGAGGATAGGATAGGATAGAGGATAGGATAGGATAGAGGATAGGATAGAGGATAGGATAGGATAGAGGATAGGATAGGATAGAGGATAGGATAGGATAGAGGATAGGATAGGATAGAGGATAGATAGGATAGAGGATAGGATTGGATAGAGGATAGGATAGGATAGAGGATCGGATAGAGGATAGGATAGGATAGAGGATAGGATAGGATAGAGGATAGTATAGGATAGAGGATAGGATAGAATAGAGGATAGGATAGGATAACGGATAGGATAGGATAGAGGATAGGAAAGGATAGGATAGAGGATAGGATAGGATAGAGGATAGGATAGAGGATCGGATAGAGGATAGGATAGGATAGAGGAAAGGATAGGATAGAGGATAGGATAGAGGATAGGATAGAGGATAGGATAGAGGATAGGATAGAGGATAGGATAGGATAGGATAGAGGAAAGGATAGGATAGAGGATAGAGTATAGGATAGGATAGAGGATAGGATAGGATAGAGGAGAGGATAGGATAGAGGATAGGATAGGATAGAGGATAGGATAGGATAGAGGATAGGATAGGATAGGATAGAGGATAGGATAGGATAGAGGATATTATAGGATAGAGGATAGGATAGAGGATAGGATAGGATAGAGGATAGGATAGGATAGAGGATAGGATAGGATAGAGGATAGATAGGATAGAGGATAGGATTGGATAGAGGATAGGATAGGATAGAGGATCGGATAGAGGATAGGATAGGATAGAGGATAGGATAGGATAGAGGATAGTATAGGATAGAGGATAGGATAGAATAGAGGATAGGATAGGATAACGGATAGGATAGGATAGAGGATAGGAAAGGATAGGATAGAGGATAGGATAGGATAGAGGATAGGATAGGATAGAGGATAGGATAGGATAGAGGATAGATAGGATAGAGGATAGGATTGGATAGAGGATAGGATAGGATAGAGGATAGGATAGAATAGAGGATAGGATAGGATAACGGATAGGATAGGATAGAGGATAGGAAAGGATAGGATAGAGGATAGGATAGGATAGAGGATAGGATAGAGGATCGGATAGAGGATAGGATAGGATAGAGGAAAGGATAGGATAGAGGATAGGATAGAGGATAGGATAGAGGATAGGATAGAGGATAGGATAGGATAGGATAGAGGATAGGATAGGATAGAGGATAGTATAGGATAGAGGATAGGATAGAATAGAGGATAGGATAGGATAACGGATAGGATAGGATAGAGGATAGGAAAGGATAGGATAGAGGATAGGATAGGATAAAGGATAGGATCGGATAGAGGATAGGATAGGATAGAGGATCGGATAGAGGATAGGATAGGATAAAGGATAGGATAGGATAGAGGATAGGATAGGATAGGATATAGGATAGGATAGGATAGGATAGAGGATAGGATACAGGATAGGATAGGATAGAGGATCGGATAGAGGATAGGATAGGATAGAGGATAGGATAGGATAGAGGAAAGGATAGGATAGAAGATAGGATAGGATA
>NW_027489957.1:0-17976 GCF_050948215.1 Halictus rubicundus | reverse complement strand
GAATAGAGGGTAGGATAGGATAGAAGATAGGATAGGATAGAGGATAGGATAGGATAGAGGATAGGATAGGATAGAGGATAGGATAGGATAGAGGATAGGATAGAGGATAGGATAGGATAGAGGATAGGATAGGATACAGGATAGGATAGGATAAAGGATAGGATAGGATTGAGGATAGGATATGTTAGAGGATAGGAAAGAGGATAGGATATAATACAGTATAGGATAGGATAGAGGATACGATATGTTAGAGGATAGGATAGAAGATAGGATAGGATAGAGGATAGGATAGGATAGAGGATAGGATAGGATAGAGGATAGTATAGGATAGAGGATAGGATAGGATAGAGGAGAGGATAGGATAGAGGATAGGATAGAGGATAGGATAGGATAGAGGATAGGAAAGGATAGAGGATAGGATAGGATAGAGGATAGGATAGGATAGAGGATAGGATAGGATAGAGGATAGGATAGGATAGAGGATAGGATATGATAGAGGATAGGATAGGATAGAGGATAGGATAGTATAGAGGATAGTATAGGATAGAGGATAGGATAGGATAGAGGAGAGGATAGGATAGAGGATAGGATAGGATAGAGGATAGGATAGGATAGAGGATAGGATAGGATAGAGGGATATTATAGGGTAGAGGATAGGATAGGATAGAGGATACGATATGATAGAGGGTAGGAAAGAGGATAGGATATAATACAGTATAGGATAGGATTGAGTATAGGATGGGATAGAGGATAGGATAGGGTATTGGATAGGATAGAGGATAGGATAGGATAGAGGATAGGATAGGATAGAGGATAGGATAGGATAGAGGATAGGATAGAGGATAGGATAGGATAGAGGATAGGATAGGATACAGGATAGGATAGGATAAAGGATAGGATAGGATTGAGGATAGGATATGTTAGAGGATAGGAAAGAGGATAGGATATAATACAGTATAGGATAGGATAGAGGATACGATATGTTAGAGGATAGGATAGAAGATAGGATAGGATAGAGGATAGGATAGGATAGAGGATAGGATAGGATAGAGGATAGTATAGGATAGAGGATAGGATAGGATAGAGGAGAGGATAGGATAGAGGATAGGATAGAGGATAGGATAGGATAGAGGATAGGAAAGGATAGAGGATAGGATAGGATAGAGGATAGGATAGGATAGAGGATAGGATAGGATAGAGGATAGGATAGGATAGAGGATAGGATAGGATAGAGGATAGGATATGATAGAGGATAGGATAGGATAGAGGATAGGATAGTATAGAGGATAGTATAGGATAGAGGATAGGATAGGATAGAGGAGAGGATAGGATAGAGGATAGGATAGGATAGAGGATAGGATAGGATAGAGGATAGGATAGGATAGAGGATATTATAGGGTAGAGGATAGGATAGGATAGAGGATACGATATGATAGAGGGTAGGAAAGAGGATAGGATATAATACAGTATAGGATAGGATTGAGTATAGGATGGGATAGAGGATAGGATAGGGTATTGGATAGGATAGAGGATAGGATAGGATACAGGATAGGATAGGATAGAGGATAGGATATGATAGAGGATAGGAAAGAGGATAGGATATAATACAGTATAGGATCGGATAGAGGATAGGATAGGATAGAGGATAGGATAGGATAGAGGATAGGATAGAATAGAGGATACGATAGAGGATAGGATATTATAGAGGATAGGATTGGATAGAGGATAGGATAGGATAGAGGCTAGGATAGGATATAGGATAGGATAGGATAGAGGATAGGATAGGATAGAAGATAGGATAGGATAGAGGATAGGATATAATAGAGGATAGGATAGGATACAGGATAGGATAGGATTGAGGATAGCATAGGATAAAGGATAGGATAGGATAGAGAATAGGATAGGATAGAGGATAGGATAGGATAGAGGATAGGATAGGATAGAGGATAGTATAGGATAGAGGATAGGATAGGATAGTGGAGAGGATAGGATAGAGGATAGTATAGGATAGAGGATAGGATAGGATAGTGGAGAGGATAGGATAGAGGATAGGATAGGATAGAGGATAGGATATGGTAGAGCATAGAATAGGATAGAGGATACGATATGTTAGAGGATAGGAAAGAGGATAGGATATAATACAGTATAGGATAGGATTGAGTATAGGATGGGATAGAGGATAGGATAGGGGATTGGATAGGATAGAGGATAGGATAGGATAGAGGATAGGATAGGATAGGATAGAGGATAGGATAGGATAGGATAGAGGATAGGATAGGATAGGATAGAGGATAGGATAGAATAGAGGATACGATAGAGGATAGGATATTATAGAGGATAGGATAGGATAGAGGATAGGATATAATAGAGGATAGGATAGGATACAGGATAGGATAGGATTGAGGATAGCATAGGATAAAGGAAAGGATAGGATAGAGGATAGGATAGGATAGAGGATAGGATAGGATAGAGGATAGGATAGGATAGAGGATAGGATAGGATAGAGGATAGGATAGGATAGAGGATAGGATAGAATAGAGGATAGGATAGAGGATAGGATAGGATAGAGGATAGGATAGGATAGAGGATAGGATAGGATAGAGGATAGGATAGGATAGAGGATAGGATAGGATAGAGGATAGGGTAGGATAGAGGATAGGATAGGATAGATAATAGGATAGAATAGAGGGTAGGATAGGATAGAAGATAGGATAGGATAGAGGATAGGATAGGATAGAGGATAGGATAGGATAGAGGATAGGATAGGATAGAGGATAGGATAGAGGATAGGATAGAGGATAGGATAGGATAGAGGATAGGATAGGATACAGGATAGGATAGGATAAAGGATAGGATAGGATTGAGGATAGGATATGTTAGAGGATAGGAAAGAGGATAGGATATAATACAGTATAGGATAGGATAGAGGATACGATATGTTAGAGGATAGGATAGAAGATAGGATAGGATAGAGGATAGGATAGGATAGAGGATAGGATAGGATAGAGGATAGTATAGGATAGAGGATAGGATAGGATAGAGGAGAGGATAGGATAGAGGATAGGATAGAGGATAGGATAGGATAGAGGATAGGAAAGGATAGAGGATAGGATAGGATAGAGGATAGGATAGGATAGAGGATAGGATAGGATAGAGGATAGGATAGGATAGAGGATTGGATAGGATAGAGGATAGGATATGATAGAGGATAGGATAGGATAGAGGATAGGATAGTATAGAGGATAGTATAGGATAGAGGATAGGATAGGATAGAGGAGAGGATAGGATAGAGGATAGGATAGGATAGAGGATAGGATAGGATAGAGGATAGGATAGGATAGAGGATATTATAGGGTAGAGGATAGGATAGGATAGAGGATACGATATGATAGAGGGTAGGAAAGAGGATAGGATATAATACAGTATAGGATAGGATTGAGTATAGGATGGGATAGAGGATAGGATAGGGTATTGGATAGGATAGAGGATAGGATAGGATACAGGATAGGATAGGATAGAGGATAGGATATGATAGAGGATAGGAAAGAGGATAGGATATAATACAGTATAGGATAGGATAGAGGATAGGATAGGATAGAGGATAGGATAGGATAGAGGATAGGATAGGATAGAGGATAGGATAGGATAGAGGATAGGATAGGATAGAGGATAGGATAGGATAGAGGATAGGATAGGATAGAGGATAGGATAGGATAGAGGATAGGATAGGATAGAGGATAGGATAGGATAGAGGATAGGATAGGATAGAGGATAGGATAGGATAGAAGATAGGATAGGATAGAGGATAGGATAGGATAGAAGATAGGATAGGATAGAGGATAGGATAGGATAGGATAGAGGATAGGATAGGATAGAGGATAGGATAGGATAGAGGATAGGATAGGATAGAGGATGGGATAGGATAGAGGATAGGATAGGATAGAGTATAGGATAGAGGATAGGACAGGATAGAGGATAGGATAGGATAGAGGATAGGATAGGATAGAGGATAGGATAGGATAGAGGATAGGATAGGATAGAGGATAGGATAGAGGATAGGATAGGATAGAGGATAGGATAGGATACAGGATAGGATAGGATAAAGGATAGGATAGGATTGAGGATAGGATATGTTAGAGGATAGGAAAGAGGATAGGATATAATACAGTATAGGATAGGATAGAGGATACGATATGTTAGAGGATAGGATAGAAGATAGGATAGGATAGAGGATAGGATAGGATAGAGGATAGGATAGGATAGAGGATAGTATAGGATAGAGGATAGGATAGGATAGAGGAGAGGATAGGATAGAGGATAGGATAGAGGATAGGATAGGATAGAGGATAGGAAAGGATAGAGGATAGGATAGGATAGAGGATAGGATAGGATAGAGGATAGGATAGGATAGAGGATAGGATAGGATAGAGGATAGGATAGGATAGAGGATAGGATATGATAGAGGATAGGATAGGATAGAGGATAGGATAGTATAGAGGATAGTATAGGATAGAGGATAGGATAGGATAGAGGAGAGGATAGGATAGAGGATAGGATAGGATAGAGGATAGGATAGGATAGAGGATAGGATAGGATAGAGGATATTATAGGGTAGAGGATAGGATAGGATAGAGGATACGATATGATAGAGGGTAGGAAAGAGGATAGGATATAATACAGTATAGGATAGGATTGAGTATAGGATGGGATAGAGGATAGGATAGGGTATTGGATAGGATAGAGGATAGGATAGGATACAGGATAGGATAGGATAGAGGATAGGATATGATAGAGGATAGGAAAGAGGATAGGATATAATACAGTATAGGATCGGATAGAGGATAGGATAGGATAGAGGATAGGATAGGATAGAGGATAGGATAGAATAGAGGATACGATAGAGGATAGGATATTATAGAGGATAGGATTGGATAGAGGATAGGATAGGATAGAGGCTAGGATAGGATATAGGATAGGATAGGATAGAGGATAGGATAGGATAGAAGATAGGATAGGATAGAGGATAGGATATAATAGAGGATAGGATAGGATACAGGATAGGATAGGATTGAGGATAGCATAGGATAAAGGATAGGATAGGATAGAGAATAGGATAGGATAGAGGATAGGATAGGATAGAGGATAGGATAGGATAGAGGATAGTATAGGATAGAGGATAGGATAGGATAGTGGAGAGGATAGGATAGAGGATAGTATAGGATAGAGGATAGGATAGGATAGTGGAGAGGATAGGATAGAGGATAGGATAGGATAGAGGATAGGATATGGTAGAGCATAGGATAGGATAGAGGATACGATATGTTAGAGGATAGGAAAGAGGATAGGATATAATACAGTATAGGATAGGATTGAGTATAGGATGGGATAGAGGATAGGATAGGGGATTGGATAGGATAGAGGATAGGATAGGATAGAGGATAGGATAGGATAGGATAGAGGATAGGATAGGATAGGATAGAGGATAGGATAGGATAGGATAGAGGATAGGATAGAATAGAGGATACGATAGAGGATAGGATATTATAGAGGATAGGATAGGATAGAGGATAGGATATAATAGAGGATAGGATAGGATACAGGATAGGATAGGATTGAGGATAGCATAGGATAAAGGAAAGGATAGGATAGAGGATAGGATAGGATAGAGGATAGGATAGGATAGAGGATAGGATAGGATAGAGGATAGGATAGGATAGAGGATAGGATAGGATAGAGGATAGGATAGAATAGAGGATAGGATAGAGGATAGGATAGGATAGAGGATAGGATAGGATAGAGGATAGGATAGGATAGAGGATAGGATAGGATAGAGGATAGGATAGGATAGAGGATAGGGTAGGATAGAGGATAGGATAGGATAGATAATAGGATAGAATAGAGGGTAGGATAGGATAGAAGATAGGATAGGATAGAGGATAGGATAGGATAGAGGATAGGATAGGATAGAGGATAGGATAGGATAGAGGATAGGATAGAGGATAGGATAGAGGATAGGATAGGATAGAGGATAGGATAGGATACAGGATAGGATAGGATAAAGGATAGGATAGGATTGAGGATAGGATATGTTAGAGGATAGGAAAGAGGATAGGATATAATACAGTATAGGATAGGATAGAGGATACGATATGTTAGAGGATAGGATAGAAGATAGGATAGGATAGAGGATAGGATAGGATAGAGGATAGGATAGGATAGAGGATAGTATAGGATAGAGGATAGGATAGGATAGAGGAGAGGATAGGATAGAGGATAGGATAGAGGATAGGATAGGATAGAGGATAGGAAAGGATAGAGGATAGGATAGGATAGAGGATAGGATAGGATAGAGGATAGGATAGGATAGAGGATAGGATAGGATAGAGGATTGGATAGGATAGAGGATAGGATATGATAGAGGATAGGATAGGATAGAGGATAGGATAGTATAGAGGATAGTATAGGATAGAGGATAGGATAGGATAGAGGAGAGGATAGGATAGAGGATAGGATAGGATAGAGGATAGGATAGGATAGAGGATAGGATAGGATAGAGGATATTATAGGGTAGAGGATAGGATAGGATAGAGGATACGATATGATAGAGGGTAGGAAAGAGGATAGGATATAATACAGTATAGGATAGGATTGAGTATAGGATGGGATAGAGGATAGGATAGGGTATTGGATAGGATAGAGGATAGGATAGGATACAGGATAGGATAGGATAGAGGATAGGATATGATAGAGGATAGGAAAGAGGATAGGATATAATACAGTATAGGATAGGATAGAGGATAGGATAGGATAGAGGATAGGATAGGATAGAGGATAGGATAGGATAGAGGATAGGATAGGATAGAGGATAGGATAGGATAGAGGATAGGATAGGATAGAGGATAGGATAGGATAGAGGATAGGATAGGATAGAGGATAGGATAGGATAGAGGATAGGATAGGATAGAGGATAGGATAGGATAGAAGATAGGATAGGATAGAGGATAGGATAGGATAGAAGATAGGATAGGATAGAGGATAGGATAGGATAGGATAGAGGATAGGATAGGATAGAGGATAGGATAGGATAGAGGATAGGATAGGATAGAGGATGGGATAGGATAGAGGATAGGATAGGATAGAGTATAGGATAGAGGATAGGACAGGATAGAGGATAGGATAGGATAGAGGATAGGATAGGATAGAGGATAGGATAGGATAGAGGATAGGATAGGATAGAGGATAGGATAGGATAGAGGATAGGATAGAGGATAGGATAGGATAGAGGATAGGATAGGATACAGGATAGGATAGGATAAAGGATAGGATAGGATTGAGGATAGGATATGTTAGAGGATAGGAAGAGGATAGGATAAATACAGTATAGGATAGGATAGAGGATACGATATGTTAGAGGATAGGATAGAAGATAGGATAGGATAGAGGATAGGATAGGATAGAGGATAGGATAGGATAGAGGATAGTATAGGATAGAGGATAGGATAGGATAGAGGAGAGGATAGGATAGAGGATAGGATAGAGGATAGGATAGGATAGAGGATAGGAAAGGATAGAGGATAGGATAGGATAGAGGATAGGATAGGATAGAGGATAGGATAGGATAGAGGATAGGATAGGATAGAGGATAGGATAGGATAGAGGATAGGATATGATAGAGGATAGGATAGGATAGAGGATAGGATAGTATAGAGGATAGTATAGGATAGAGGATAGGATAGGATAGAGGAGAGGATAGGATAGAGGATAGGATAGGATAGAGGATAGGATAGGATAGAGGATAGGATAGGATAGAGGATATTATAGGGTAGAGGATAGGATAGGATAGAGGATACGATATGATAGAGGGTAGGAAAGAGGATAGGATATAATACAGTATAGGATAGGATTGAGTATAGGATGGGATAGAGGATAGGATAGGGTATTGGATAGGATAGAGGATAGGATAGGATACAGGATAGGATAGGATAGAGGATAGGATATGATAGAGGATAGGAAAGAGGATAGGATATAATACAGTATAGGATCGGATAGAGGATAGGATAGGATAGAGGATAGGATAGGATAGAGGATAGGATAGAATAGAGGATACGATAGAGGATAGGATATTATAGAGGATAGGATTGGATAGAGGATAGGATAGGATAGAGGCTAGGATAGGATATAGGATAGGATAGGATAGAGGATAGGATAGGATAGAAGATAGGATAGGATAGAGGATAGGATATAATAGAGGATAGGATAGGATACAGGATAGGATAGGATTGAGGATAGCATAGGATAAAGGATAGGATAGGATAGAGAATAGGATAGGATAGAGGATAGGATAGGATAGAGGATAGGATAGGATAGAGGATAGTATAGGATAGAGGATAGGATAGGATAGTGGAGAGGATAGGATAGAGGATAGTATAGGATAGAGGATAGGATAGGATAGTGGAGAGGATAGGATAGAGGATAGGATAGGATAGAGGATAGGATATGGTAGAGCATAGGATAGGATAGAGGATACGATATGTTAGAGGATAGGAAAGAGGATAGGATATAATACAGTATAGGATAGGATTGAGTATAGGATGGGATAGAGGATAGGATAGGGGATTGGATAGGATAGAGGATAGGATAGGATAGAGGATAGGATAGGATAGGATAGAGGATAGGATAGGATAGGATAGAGGATAGGATAGGATAGGATAGAGGATAGGATAGAATAGAGGATACGATAGAGGATAGGATATTATAGAGGATAGGATAGGATAGAGGATAGGATATAATAGAGGATAGGATAGGATACAGGATAGGATAGGATTGAGGATAGCATAGGATAAAGGAAAGGATAGGATAGAGGATAGGATAGGATAGAGGATAGGATAGGATAGAGGATAGGATAGGATAGAGGATAGGATAGGATAGAGGATAGGATAGGATAGAGGATAGGATAGAATAGAGGATAGGATAGAGGATAGGATAGGATAGAGGATAGGATAGGATAGAGGATAGGATAGGATAGAGGATAGGATAGGATAGAGGATAGGATAGGATAGAGGATAGGGTAGGATAGAGGATAGGATAGGATAGATAATAGGATAGAATAGAGGGTAGGATAGGATAGAAGATAGGATAGGATAGAGGATAGGATAGGATAGAGGATAGGATAGGATAGAGGATAGGATAGGATAGAGGATAGGATAGAGGATAGGATAGAGGATAGGATAGGATAGAGGATAGGATAGGATACAGGATAGGATAGGATAAAGGATAGGATAGGATTGAGGATAGGATATGTTAGAGGATAGGAAAGAGGATAGGATATAATACAGTATAGGATAGGATAGAGGATACGATATGTTAGAGGATAGGATAGAAGATAGGATAGGATAGAGGATAGGATAGGATAGAGGATAGGATAGGATAGAGGATAGTATAGGATAGAGGATAGGATAGGATAGAGGAGAGGATAGGATAGAGGATAGGATAGAGGATAGGATAGGATAGAGGATAGGAAAGGATAGAGGATAGGATAGGATAGAGGATAGGATAGGATAGAGGATAGGATAGGATAGAGGATAGGATAGGATAGAGGATTGGATAGGATAGAGGATAGGATATGATAGAGGATAGGATAGGATAGAGGATAGGATAGTATAGAGGATAGTATAGGATAGAGGATAGGATAGGATAGAGGAGAGGATAGGATAGAGGATAGGATAGGATAGAGGATAGGATAGGATAGAGGATAGGATAGGATAGAGGATATTATAGGGTAGAGGATAGGATAGGATAGAGGATACGATATGATAGAGGGTAGGAAAGAGGATAGGATATAATACAGTATAGGATAGGATTGAGTATAGGATGGGATAGAGGATAGGATAGGGTATTGGATAGGATAGAGGATAGGATAGGATACAGGATAGGATAGGATAGAGGATAGGATATGATAGAGGATAGGAAAGAGGATAGGATATAATACAGTATAGGATAGGATAGAGGATAGGATAGGATAGAGGATAGGATAGGATAGAGGATAGGATAGGATAGAGGATAGGATAGGATAGAGGATAGGATAGGATAGAGGATAGGATAGGATAGAGGATAGGATAGGATAGAGGATAGGATAGGATAGAGGATAGGATAGGATAGAGGATAGGATAGGATAGAGGATAGGATAGGATAGAAGATAGGATAGGATAGAGGATAGGATAGGATAGAAGATAGGATAGGATAGAGGATAGGATAGGATAGGATAGAGGATAGGATAGGATAGAGGATAGGATAGGATAGAGGATAGGATAGGATAGAGGATGGGATAGGATAGAGGATAGGATAGGATAGAGTATAGGATAGAGGATAGGACAGGATAGAGGATAGGATAGGATAGAGGATAGGATAGGATAGAGGATAGGATAGGATAGAGGATAGGATAGGATAGAGGATAGGATAGGATAGAGGATAGGATAGGATAGAGGATAGGATAGAGGATAGGATAGGATAGAGGATAGGATATGATAGAGGATAGGATAGGATAGAGGATAGGATAGAGGAGAGGATAGGATAGAGGATAGGATAGGATAGAGGATAGGATAGGATAGAGGATAGGATAGGATAGACGATAGGATAGGATAGAGGATAGGATAGAATAGAGGATACGATAGAGGATAGGATATTATAGAGGATAGGATTGGATAGAGGATAGGATAGGATAGAGGCTAGGATAGGATATAGGATAGGATAGGATAGAGGATAGGATAGGATAGAAGATAGGATAGGATAGAGGATAGGATATAATAGAGGATAGGATAGGATACAGGATAGGATAGGATTGAGGATAGCATAGGATAAAGGATAGGATAGGATAGAGAATAGGATAGGATAGAGGATAGGATAGGATAGAGGATAGGATAGGATAGAGGATAGTATAGGATAGAGGATACGATATGATAGAGGGTAGGAAAGAGGATAGGATATAATACAGTATAGGATAGGATTGAGTATAGGATGGGATAGAGGATAGGATAGGGTATTGGATAGGATAGAGGATAGGATAGGATACAGGATAGGATAGGATAGAGGATAGGATATGATAGAGGATAGGAAAGAGGATAGGATATAATACAGTATAGGATCGGATAGAGGATAGGATAGGATAGAGGATAGGATAGGATAGAGGATAGGATAGGATAGAGGATAGGATAGGATAGAGGATAGGATAGGATAGAGGATAGGATAGGATAGAGGATAGGATAGGATAGAGGATAGGATAGGATAGAGGATAGGATAGGATAGAGGATAGGATAGGATAGAAGATAGGATAGGATAGAGGATAGGATAGGATAGAAGATAGGATAGGATAGAGGATAGGATAGGATAGGATAGAGGATAGGATAGGATAGAGGATAGGATAGGATAGAGGATAGGATAGGATAGAGGATAGGATAGGATAGAGGATAGGATAGGATAGAGTATAGGATAGAGGATAGGACAGGATAGAGGATAGGATAGAGGATAGGATAGGATAGAGGATAGGATAGGATAGAGGATAGGATAGGATAGAGGATAGGATAGGATAGAGGATAGGATAGGATAGAGGATAGGATAGAGGATAGGATAGGATAGAGGATAGGATATGATAGAGGATAGGATAGGATAGAGGATAGGATAGAGGAGAGGATAGGATAGAGGATAGGATAGGATAGAGGATAGGATAGGATAGAGGATAGGATAGGATAGACGATAGGATAGGATAGAGGATAGGATAGAATAGAGGATACGATAGAGGATAGGATATTATAGAGGATAGGATTGGATAGAGGATAGGATAGGATAGAGGCTAGGATAGGATATAGGATAGGATAGGATAGAGGATAGGATAGGATAGAAGATAGGATAGGATAGAGGATAGGATATAATAGAGGATAGGATAGGATACAGGATAGGATAGGATTGAGGATAGCATAGGATAAAGGATAGGATAGGATAGAGAATAGGATAGGATAGAGGATAGGATAGGATAGAGGATAGGATAGGATAGAGGATAGTATAGGATAGAGGATAGGATAGGATAGTGGAGAGGATAGGATAGAGGATAGTATAGGATAGAGGATAGGATAGGATAGTGGAGAGGATAGGATAGAGGATAGGATAGGATATGGTAGAGCATAGGATAGGATAGAGGATACGATATGTTAGAGGATAGGAAAGAGGATAGGATATAATACAGTATAGGATAGGAAAGAGGATAGGATATAATACAGTATAGGATAGGATTGAGTATAGGATGGGATAGAGGATAGGATAGGGGATTGGATAGGATAGAGGATAGGATAGGATAGAGGATAGGATAGGATAGGATAGAGGATAGGATAGGATAGGATAGAGGATAGGATAGGATAGGATAGAGGATAGGATAGAATAGAGGATACGATAGAGGATAGGATATTATAGAGGATAGGATAGGATAGAGGATAGGATATAATAGAGGATAGGATAGGATACAGGATAGGATAGGATTGAGGATAGCATAGGATAAAGGAAAGGATAGGATAGAGGATAGGATAGGATAGAGGATAGGATAGGATAGAGGATAGGATAGGATAGAGGATAGGATAGGATAGAGGATAGGATAGGATAGAGGATAGGATAGAATAGAGGATAGGATAGAGGATAGGATAGGATAGAGGATAGGATAGGATAGAGGATAGGATAGGATAGAGGATAGGATAGGATAGAGGATAGGATAGGATAGAGGATAGGGTAGGATAGAGGATAGGATAGGATAGATAATAGGATAGAATAGAGGGTAGGATAGGATAGAAGATAGGATAGGATAGAGGATAGGATAGGATAGAGGATAGGATAGGATAGAGGATAGGATAGGATAGAGGATAGGATAGAGGATAGGATAGGATAGAGGATAGGATAGGATAGAGGATAGGATAGGATACAGGATAGGATAGGATAAAGGATAGGATAGGATTGAGGATAGGATATGTTAGAGGATAGGAAAGAGGATAGGATATAATACAGTATAGGATAGGATAGAGGATACGATATGTTAGAGGATAGGATAGAAGATAGGATAGGATAGAGGATAGGATAGGATAGAGGATAGGATAGGATAGAGGATAGTATAGGATAGAGGATAGGATAGGATAGAGGAGAGGATAGGATAGAGGATAGGATAGAGGATAGGATAGGATAGAGGATAGGAAAGGATAGAAGATAGGATAGGATAGAGGATAGGATAGGATAGAGGATAGGATAGGATAGAGGATAGGATAGGATAGAGGATAGGATAGGATAGAGGATAGGATATGATAGAGGATAGGATAGGATAGAGGATAGGATAGTATAGAGGATAGTATAGGATAGAGGATAGGATAGGATAGAGGAGAGGATAGGATAGAGGATAGGATAGGATAGAGGATAGGATAGGATAGAGGATAGGATAGGATAGAGGATATTATAGGGTAGAGGATAGGATAGGATAGAGGATACGATATGATAGAGGGTAGGAAAGAGGATAGGATATAATACAGTATAGGATAGGATTGAGTATAGGATGGGATAGAGGATAGGATAGGGTATTGGATAGGATAGAGGATAGGATAGGATAGAGGATAGGATAGGATAGAGGATAGGATAGGATAGAGGATAGGATAGAGGATAGGATAGGATAGAGGATAGGATAGGATACAGGATAGGATAGGATAAAGGATAGGATAGGATTGAGGATAGGATATGTTAGAGGATAGGAAAGAGGATAGGATATAATACAGTATAGGATAGGATAGAGGATACGATATGTTAGAGGATAGGATAGAAGATAGGATAGGATAGAGGATAGGATAGGATAGAGGATAGGATAGGATAGAGGATAGTATAGGATAGAGGATAGGATAGGATAGAGGAGAGGATAGGATAGAGGATAGGATAGAGGATAGGATAGGATAGAGGATAGGAAAGGATAGAGGATAGGATAGGATAGAGGATAGGATAGGATAGAGGATAGGATAGGATAGAGGATAGGATAGGATAGAGGATAGGATAGGATAGAGGATAGGATATGATAGAGGATAGGATAGGATAGAGGATAGGATAGTATAGAGGATAGTATAGGATAGAGGATAGGATAGGATAGAGGAGAGGATAGGATAGAGGATAGGATAGGATAGAGGATAGGATAGGATAGAGGATAGGATAGGATAGAGGATATTATAGGGTAGAGGATAGGATAGGATAGAGGATACGATATGATAGAGGGTAGGAAAGAGGATAGGATATAATACAGTATAGGATAGGATTGAGTATAGGATGGGATAGAGGATAGGATAGGGTATTGGATAGGATAGAGGATAGGATAGGATAGAGGATAGGATAGGATAGAGGATAGGATAGGATAGAGGATAGGATAGAGGATAGGATAGGATAGAGGATAGGATAGGATACAGGATAGGATAGGATAAAGGATAGGATAGGATTGAGGATAGGATATGTTAGAGGATAGGAAAGAGGATAGGATATAATACAGTATAGGATAGGATAGAGGATACGATATGTTAGAGGATAGGATAGAAGATAGGATAGGATAGAGGATAGGATAGGATAGAGGATAGGATAGGATAGAGGATAGTATAGGATAGAGGATAGGATAGGATAGAGGAGAGGATAGGATAGAGGATAGGATAGAGGATAGGATAGGATAGAGGATAGGAAAGGATAGAGGATAGGATAGGATAGAGGATAGGATAGGATAGAGGATAGGATAGGATAGAGGATAGGATAGGATAGAGGATAGGATAGGATAGAGGATAGGATATGATAGAGGATAGGATAGGATAGAGGATAGGATAGTATAGAGGATAGTATAGGATAGAGGATAGGATAGGATAGAGGAGAGGATAGGATAGAGGATAGGATAGGATAGAGGATAGGATAGGATAGAGGATAGGATAGGATAGAGGATATTATAGGGTAGAGGATAGGATAGGATAGAGGATACGATATGATAGAGGGTAGGAAAGAGGATAGGATATAATACAGTATAGGATAGGATTGAGTATAGGATGGGATAGAGGATAGGATAGGGTATTGGATAGGATAGAGGATAGGATAGGATACAGGATAGGATAGGATAGAGGATAGGATATGATAGAGGATAGGAAAGAGGATAGGATATAATACAGTATAGGATCGGATAGAGGATAGGATAGGATAGAGGATAGGATAGGATAGAGGATAGGATAGAATAGAGGATACGATAGAGGATAGGATATTATAGAGGATAGGATTGGATAGAGGATAGGATAGGATAGAGGCTAGGATAGGATATAGGATAGGATAGGATAGAGGATAGGATAGGATAGAAGATAGGATAGGATAGAGGATAGGATATAATAGAGGATAGGATAGGATACAGGATAGGATAGGATTGAGGATAGCATAGGATAAAGGATAGGATAGGATAGAGAATAGGATAGGATAGAGGATAGGATAGGATAGAGGATAGGATAGGATAGAGGATAGTATAGGATAGAGGATAGGATAGGATAGTGGAGAGGATAGGATAGAGGATAGTATAGGATAGAGGATAGGATAGGATAGTGGAGAGGATAGGATAGAGGATAGGATAGGATAGAGGATAGGATATGGTAGAGCATAGGAAAGAGGATAGGATATAATACAGTATAGGATAGGATTGAGTATAGGATGGGATAGAGGATAGGATAGGGGATTGGATAGGATAGAGGATAGGATAGGATAGAGGATAGGATAGGATAGGATAGAGGATAGGATAGGATAGGATAGAGGATAGGATAGGATAGGATAGAGGATAGGATAGAATAGAGGATACGATAGAGGATAGGATATTATAGAGGATAGGATAGGATAGAGGATAGGATATAATAGAGGATAGGATAGGATACAGGATAGGATAGGATTGAGGATAGCATAGGATAAAGGAAAGGATAGGATAGAGGATAGGATAGGATAGAGGATAGGATAGGATAGAGGATAGGATAGGATAGAGGATAGGATAGGATAGAGGATAGGATAGGATAGAGGATAGGATAGAATAGAGGATAGGATAGAGGATAGGATAGGATAGAGGATAGGATAGGATAGAGGATAGGATAGGATAGAGGATAGGATAGGATAGAGGATAGGATAGGATAGAGGATAGGGTAGGATAGAGGATAGGATAGGATAGATAATAGGATAGAATAGAGGGTAGGATAGGATAGAAGATAGGATAGGATAGAGGATAGGATAGGATAGAGGATAGGATAGGATAGAGGATAGGATAGGATAGAGGATAGGATAGAGGATAGGATAGAGGATAGGATAGGATAGAGGATAGGATAGGATACAGGATAGGATAGGATAAAGGATAGGATAGGATTGAGGATAGGATATGTTAGAGGATAGGAAAGAGGATAGGATATAATACAGTATAGGATAGGATAGAGGATACGATATGTTAGAGGATAGGATAGAAGATAGGATAGGATAGAGGATAGGATAGGATAGAGGATAGGATAGGATAGAGGATAGTATAGGATAGAGGATAGGATAGGATAGAGGAGAGGATAGGATAGAGGATAGGATAGAGGATAGGATAGGATAGAGGATAGGAAAGGATAGAGGATAGGATAGGATAGAGGATAGGATAGGATAGAGGATAGGATAGGATAGAGGATAGGATAGGATAGAGGATTGGATAGGATAGAGGATAGGATATGATAGAGGATAGGATAGGATAGAGGATAGGATAGTATAGAGGATAGTATAGGATAGAGGATAGGATAGGATAGAGGAGAGGATAGGATAGAGGATAGGATAGGATAGAGGATAGGATAGGATAGAGGATAGGATAGGATAGAGGATATTATAGGGTAGAGGATAGGATAGGATAGAGGATACGATATGATAGAGGGTAGGAAAGAGGATAGGATATAATACAGTATAGGATAGGATTGAGTATAGGATGGGATAGAGGATAGGATAGGGTATTGGATAGGATAGAGGATAGGATAGGATACAGGATAGGATAGGATAGAGGATAGGATATGATAGAGGATAGGAAAGAGGATAGGATATAATACAGTATAGGATAGGATAGAGGATAGGATAGGATAGAGGATAGGATAGGATAGAGGATAGGATAGGATAGAGGATAGGATAGGATAGAGGATAGGATAGGATAGAGGATAGGATAGGATAGAGGATAGGATAGGATAGAGGATAGGATAGGATAGAGGATAGGATAGGATAGAGGATAGGATAGGATAGAGGATAGGATAGGATAGAAGATAGGATAGGATAGAGGATAGGATAGGATAGAAGATAGGATAGGATAGAGGATAGGATAGGATAGGATAGAGGATAGGATAGGATAGAGGATAGGATAGGATAGAGGATAGGATAGGATAGAGGATGGGATAGGATAGAGGATAGGATAGGATAGAGTATAGGATAGAGGATAGGACAGGATAGAGGATAGGATAGGATAGAGGATAGGATAGGATAGAGGATAGGATAGGATAGAGGATAGGATAGGATAGAGGATAGGATAGGATAGAGGATAGGATAGGATAGAGGATAGGATAGAGGATAGGATAGGATAGAGGATAGGATATGATAGAGGATAGGATAGGATAGAGGATAGGATAGAGGAGAGGATAGGATAGAGGATAGGATAGGATAGAGGATAGGATAGGATAGAGGATAGGATAGGATAGACGATAGGATAGGATAGAGGATAGGATAGAATAGAGGATACGATAGAGGATAGGATATTATAGAGGATAGGATTGGATAGAGGATAGGATAGGATAGAGGCTAGGATAGGATATAGGATAGGATAGGATAGAGGATAGGATAGGATAGAAGATAGGATAGGATAGAGGATAGGATATAATAGAGGATAGGATAGGATACAGGATAGGATAGGATTGAGGA
>NW_027489956.1:0-18055 GCF_050948215.1 Halictus rubicundus | reverse complement strand
GCCACGACCTTCGGGTCATCGATTCTGTTGAAACTTTGCATACTTATAGATCTCGTTGTCCTGTTCACAAATATACACCATTATAGGGGCAGATACTCAATAATTTTCGCGATATTAACGATTGAAGTTTCATTATTTCCTATGTAATGCCGTATTTTTTTCTACGGTACAACAAGATTCGGTTTGGCGTGACTGCAGCGTACCAAGTTTTCAACCGGACGACCAGTGTTCAAATCCTGTCTACTAACGTATTTTTTTAAATTTCATTATGTTTTATCATTGTATATATATAATATCAATTTCACTTCAAAGTACCGATTTAATTTTGATAAAATATAGCAGGCCGAAGGTCGTGGCTTCGCCTTAGCATCTCGTGACGCCACGCTTGTTTCGAACGCCTCGCGAAATTCACATTTTGGCCTCTGAACCAGAATAACCAGAGAGTTATCAAATCATTTCAACGGAAAAATTGTGATTTCATTAGTTTCTTTTCGCAGAAATCGATTTTTTCCAAAATCCTGAGGTGACAGACAAATTTTGTGATCGGATTTGATGTCAGCGTGATAAAATCTACGAGAACAGATGTACAGAATGTCAAGAAAAATCTAACAGTGCATGGCATTGGATAAATCACAATTTTGTTTAAATATTCCAAGTTTATTTTCAAAGTTAAAACATGTTTGTACCATAGTCTCTCTATTTTTCCCTTCTTTTGCAATATTTTAACTTCTAAAAAAAAAATCATAGCTCTATCTCATTTCTATCGAAAGTTCTTTGATTTTGACAGAAACTTCGTCACTTTGTCAAATATAGTGTTACGAGTATCGATATGTTACGATATCGAGACATCACGCCGAATGGTCTTCGTTGTATTGTCGTCACTAAGACAACGCGGCTAACTTCTCGGTTTTATATATTGTAAACATATATAAAACTTTGGAAAATGCTATAAACTTTTATATATATATGATATTATTCAAGTTTATTTTACGTTTAGTCTTTAGTTGTAAATTTGTATTTGTTTGTTTCTTAACTTCAGATTTGACATCTAAAGTAAAAAAATATGACAAATTTTGTTTAATTTTTTATGCGCTTTGTGGCATAAAAAAAGCTGCTTTAATTTCATTTTGAATATAATTTTCTTTCTGACAGGAAGTAAATTCTGACTCATTTTCTTTTTAAAAGAAGTCCTGTTAATATATGTATAAAATTATTATAATGTTAAGAATAAACTGATTCAATTTAATATAAATCAAATGATTTCCTTAGCTTTTGCATACACGTGAGTTTGATTTCAGAGATAGTAGCAAAAAACTGCAAAGGTAATGTGACAACGAGTCCTGTGTATATCTATGCGCCCGTGGCAATGTACGTGTTAGCATGTGTTGGTCGGCTGAATCGGGCTCATGCAGAAATCAGTTTCACGAAACGCTTGTAAATTTACGGGTTTGATGACATGGCAACAGTGAGGCGAAGATGATATGTGGCAACCATGTCTAGTCGCTAGCTTTCTCTCTCAATTTTCGTTTCTCTTTTCCACTACTTTTCAAGTCGGCATTTCATATATTCTTTTTTACCGATATGTCGTAGACGCGATGTAGTTCCACAAAAAAAATTTTAATCATTCCACAATCAGTTTTCCCTACTGACCGTTCGAGGACCGTTCGAGGATTGGCGTGACAGTCAAGGCCAAATGCCTGCCGGCCCCCTTAATTCGCTTGTTCAATTCGCGGTAGTCTACGCAAACCCTATACGAACCGTTTTTTTTTTTTTTGGTACAATAACCACTGGACTCGCATACTCGCTTTTACTCGGTTGGATCACTCCGTCCTTCAACCATTCATTTATTTGCTTGTTTAATACAGTCTTTTCTTTTGGTGCCAATCTCCGTGGTTTCAAGCTAACTGGCGAATGATCGTTTACCGATATAACTGTTTCGATTTTTGTGCTTACCGTACGTTCAGGCGTGTATTCCGCAATTACAGTCTCTAATCTGTCCTTATATTTACGCTCGACGTCTAATTCTTTAGCATTCACTTCGGTGCACAACACTCTCATCAGTTCACTACACACTGTTTCACTGTTGTTTTCCGCGTCTGCTTCTTCCCGGTCCTTCCCTGCCTCCTCCTTCCCGTCGGTGACGTTGACTGGAACTTCCTCTGCTTGTTCGGTTGCTGGTGGTATCCTCTGCATTTTTATTATTTCTCCTTGTCGTAGCTGTATTTCCACGTTCGCCAAGAAATCTTGCCCCAGTATCACGTCGTATGGTATCGTGTGCGTCGGTACCACAAACAAATTCAGATCGTATTCTTCGTTCTCTATCCTCACGTGGTTTTCAAACGTGCCGATAACCGGCGTCAGTGCGTTACCTGCTCCCGTAATAACCGTGGGTGTTGCTTTGAGCGAGGGACAGCCTGCTTCTTGATATTTTACTTTTGAAATTAACGAAAGTTCACTTCCAGAATCGATCAAAGCATGGCACTGTATATCGTTTATTCGTATATCGCGTGTCGTTCTTGACCTGGAGATGCAGTTTACGTTGACTGCGTTGTTACTGTTTTCTTGATTTGGGCAACGACTTGCGATATGTCCGAAGTTGTTGCATTTAAAGCATTTCGGTCCTTTTCCGCGTTCTGGGCAGTTCTTTGCTTCGTGATCGGGTATTCCGCAGGTGTTGCAGCGTGGTGCCCGTGGTTTGCTTGCCACGTTCGGTTTTTCTCTGCTTCCTGTCGTTTCATCTTTTTTCTTCGGATATACTTTCCGATCCGATTTCTTCTTCATCCGATCGTATACATCTAAATTAGCTTTTAATTGTTCGATTGTATCTGCCTGATACAGTATCATTTTATTGTGTTCCTGATCCTGTATGCCGTCTACGATGTGTTCGATCAGTGCGTTGTCTTCTATATTACTTTCGCTAGCAATTTCCATCATTGCGTATATGTACTGTCGCCCTGTCTCGTGCGGCTTCCTCTTCCGTCTTGACAGCTGTGCGTGCACTTGAGCACTGTTCACCACGGTTTTAAATTCTTTTTGTAATCGTTCCTTTAAAATTTTCCAAGAGGTAACACCTCTTTGTGATGTCAAAAATTGCCTGGCTGACCCTTTCAACATCCTTTTCCCATAGACGAACATCTGCAGGTCATTCCACTGCAGTAGTGCACCGGTTTCTTCAAATTCGTCGAGCCATTTGCGGATCGACAATTTGTCATCGCCTGTGAAACACGGCAATGATTCCTCGACGTCGCGGATCGTGAATATGCTTGTTTGTGTTTCCGTCTGTCGTTTCTTCATCTTTTTTCTTTGTTTTCTCTCAACCTCGTTCTCTTCTATTACGGATTCTTCAGATTCGAACTATTCGTATTCCGATTCTTCAGTTCTCGCTTCTTCATCCTGCATTCCTTCGTATTCTTTCAATCGTTCCTGCAGTTCTGATTTCGTGCCCTTCGTGTTTAAATGTAATTGTTTCAGCTTCTTCCTTAATTCCTGTATTTTCATTTCGTCTATTTTGGTCTCTTTTGTTTTTCGCGTGTCCAAGATGGTCTCGTCTATTTCGCTTTCTTCCGAACATGAGGCGGTTATCACATTGTTGATTCCATCTGCCATTGTTCCCCTTTCTTCTTTCACTTTTCCTTTATCAGTCTTTTCACTAAAGCAATTCGTGCTGTTCCGTCAGTTATCACTCACTTATTGTTTCACTTTCACTTTTACTTGCGCGATAACTGTACCGTACCGACGAATGCCTCGTTTCGCTTTTCTCTTCGCCCGTTACGCTGTTGTCTCAAAATCGTCACGAGTGATCGCGTACCGATTTATATCGAAATTTTGGCTTTATCCCGGACGAGCCCCCAATTGTAGGATTGAGACGGGTAACGGACTAACAAAGTGTTCAATAAAACAAGAATTTAATATGAAAGGTCCAGAAAATAGGTTCAACGTACAATCAACTGCTCACGCTCGTGGTTCGAAGACGAAAGACCCCCAGGCCCGGCGCCTCCGCGCGTTTTATTTGTTTTTCCGCGTTCTCGAATCTTCGATGATCGCAACGGTCGCCACGCTTCTCGAAGCTTCCGAATTGTCGATACTCGCAACGGTCGCCACGCTTCTCGAAGCTTCCTGAATCGTCGATGCGTCTCCATGGCGGGAACGATCGCAACGTTCCGAAACGTCGCATCGAGACGCCTTCGCAGAGGGAACGCTCGCGCTCCCACATATATATATATGAGCTGTTTATTTTGAAAGTGGCCCAAGTCCATTTATACTTAAATTGAGATATTTAAGGGTTTGTGTTTCAATGCAATTAAAAATCTACGTACAGAATACTAATGAGTCATACCGCTTAAGTGTATATAAAGGAGTTAAATTTATAGTTCCTATTAAAATAATGGCAATTATTAAGTGAATAATATGCGTTTTCTTATCAAGAATGGAGTTAGGCCAATTTCAAAATTAACAACCAGATTCGTTATAAAATTTGAAGGAGCCCAAGTCCATTCAACATAATTTAAGATGCTTCAAATCGAAAAAAACAATACTCAATTTATTTTATATATCTTTACAACACTTCAAAAACATAATTTATGCGATTCAAAACATTTTTTAACTACATAAATTACAAAACAATTTACTGCTCATCTACATTTTGTGTGTGTGAAAGGGATTCGAAGAAATTATGATATTCCGGTGGTATATATCGTAGTAGGTCCATTATATCCTTGTATTTTGCTGTTGTAATGTGTCTGATATTTTTATACAGTTGTGTCAATACAATATATTCGAACTTTCTTGGTCTACCCCGATGTGGTAATAATTCCAGGACTTCAAAATGTTCATTCTCATTCACTAATGTCTTATAGAAAATTTTACACGGTTCATTTCTGACAAAACGCATCCAACATATTTTTAACCAGTTTATCGATTCTCCGTTAGAATTTTTTACCCTTTTAAAAATTGCGTCTTCTAATAATTTTGTTGATACAAAATCTTCTTGTTTCATTTAATTTACAATAAAGTTATTACCTTTTCGGCACTTTTTGATAATATTATAATAATGTTGGGGGACAAACAGTAAATTATTTTTTTTTAATGACATTTCTACCACGCCAAAATCTCTATCATTTGGTAAAAACGAATATCCTGATATTAAGAATTTGTGATCTATGATTTCCACATTATTTTCAACAGTTTGTACAATTTTTAGCCACATTAAAGCTACTTTAATGTTTCTATTTTGTCCTGCACACATGTCACTGTAAGCTATAATGTGTCTTTCACTTCTTAAATTTTTAACATGTTTTAGGATGCATGAAGCTATTTCTTGAGCACCGTTTTTTGTAAAACTGAGGTTAACTTGTTAAATACTAATTAATTAAAATTACCTTCATTACTGCCTTCGGACATTATCAATAATAAATATCTCAATTTAAGTATAAATGGACTTAGGCCACTTTCAAAATAAACGGCTCATATATTGTTTGAACTACCAGAAAGAAAGAAAGAAAACTACCAGAAAGAAAGGAGGTGTTAGCTGCGTTTCTTGATGTTCATGAAGCTTTTGATAATGTTTGTGTTGATATTCTTCTTTCCAAACTTGCGAATATTGGCTGCTCACTTAATATCCTAAAATTCATCAAGTTCTTAACTCATGAAAGATTTGCGTTCTCTACTCTTTCTGAAGATACGAACAGAGTTGTCTGTAGGGGCGCCCCTCAGGGCGGCGTTCTTAGCCCTTTGCTATATATCATTTATGTTGCCAATATCTCCGATAATGTAATGAGCTCTGTCACTGTCTCTCAATTTGTAGATGATAGTACTGTTTTCCATGAATTCGAATCTACTAGCAGTGGCAGAAATATTATTAAAGTTCCGTTTCACAACTATTTTTGTTTTGGGATTGTAACGAAAATTTAAGAAATGTAATTTGTAGAATCATGTCGGTTTCGGTATTGTAACGATTTCGGTATTCATCCAAAGGCTACGCCGAGTTTACACACGGCCGCGCGTCTCGGCCCCCTACTACATATTATTTAAAAATGCTTTCGAGTTAGGTATGTATATAAAAACTTGTATGTTACTAATTGTGCTAATTGTTTAATTATTTTTCATCAATAATCATTACGTATATCGGTATATCAACTATGATTATTGTTTTCAGGTAGATGCAGCGACAGGACTGTTGACGTCAAACAAAATAAGACAGATGAGGTATCGATGAATTCTATAAGTATTGGTAAGTTAATAGAACTATGTAAACGAATTTAAATATGGAAGTACCTATTTGTAAACAAAAATCTAAATTTTCAGGAAACCAGCAAACCCAAAACATGGTAATATTATTGTAAAGAAAGTAATCTCTGTGCGCATGCATGGAGAGGGATGCCGAAGCAACCCGAGAGTTACCGAACCAAGCCGACGTGGTTCGTACCTGCGTCGTAATAAAAACTCTGTCGTGGTCGTGCGTAGTATCCACACGTTTTAAAAGAATAGAACCGTTCCACCTTATATATATACATCAAAAGTATCATTGTTAAACCAAGTTAATAACTACTTATAAAATATACATTGTTAACACAGATCAGTGATAAGCACCGTGCATTTTCCTCTCCACTTCCGCGCGGTACATTCTTTCCCTCGCAACAATTATGGAACAGCATTTGAAAACGATCATCGACTTACAGCGTCTACTACGATTTACGTCACTTTTAACCGCTTGTAGCTCGTGTCTATATCGATTTCGATGAAATTTTTAGGGTGTGCATAAAAAACATACATATATTGTGACGTCGCAGAATTGCCTACGTCCTTCCGAACCGATAACGAGAGGTCCGCCCACGCCTAGATGGAGGGGTTGCTGAAGGAGCAGGAGCTCGTTGTCCGGGACATCTGGAGCCCCAATTTCATTGCTAATGTACTATTTAATAATAATAATATTTAATAAACCATGGTGGCATTAATCGGCATAACATGCATTACTGGAGTGTAGAAAATCCCCACTGGTTACGACAAGTTGAACATCAACGTCTTTGGTCGGTTAACGTTTGGTGTGGCATCATGGGGAAAAAACTCATTGGTCCTTATTTTATTGAAGGTAATTTGAATGGAATCAAATATCGAAATGTCCTGGAACAGGAACCACCATCACTACTTGAACATATTATCTTGGACGTTCGACAAAGTATGTGGTTTCAGCATGACGGTAGCCCAGCGCATTACTCAATAGCAGTACGGGAAGTATTAGACCGTGAATACAATGGTCGGCGGATTGGCAGAGGTGGGCCGATTAATTGGCCTGCTAGGTCGCCTGATTTGACATCGCCGGATTTCTTTCTGTGGGGCTACCTAAAAGATAAGGTTTATCAACAAGTGTCAACAATTCGTGAAAACATGGTAGAACGCATAAGAAACGCTTGCGCTGAAATTCCCGCAGATATGCTTCTGTCCTGTGTACAGTCATTTGAAGAAAGGATTAATAAGTGTATTGAAGTTGAAGGTCAAAATGTCGAACACTTACTCTAATTAATTGAACAGTAAGAGGCAAGGAGAGATCCGTTATAACGAGACACGATCAAGTGCACGCGTACCCGGCGAAAATTCAAAGTCGATTTTCTCGAAAACAAAGCCTCACATGAAAAAATTTTGTTCCATATTTTCGACTTATTTTTTCATGTAGAATCATCCCCTTTTCGCTTATACCATCAGTTACCGAACACCCTGTATAACCCAGTATATACAGAATATTTCACCTAACTTGACCACCTTAAATATATCGCTTATTTTGCATGATAGAAAAAATGTCAGGGGTAGAAAATATTCTGTTTGAAGGCGCCAATGCGGTGATGGGCCGAATTTTTTTCTCATGGTCATTTTTTTCGAGATTTCAAGGTCATCGTATGTTTTCTTAAATGGGAACGCATATTTCCACTACAACAGTCTTATACTTAGCTTATGAAAAAACAAATCCAACGAGGTGTAATGTGTTGACATTCACGTGACCCTTAGCGAGGAAATTATGAAATGTTTGTCAGTAACTTCAGGGGCGTCGTTTATGCGTTCGGGGACGGTAAATGAAGGAATTTAAATTTCATTGAAACGGTGTACCGTGTAATTGTTCCTGGTGCTTGTAAACAGACATTCGTATTCTCCTTTCATCGATTTGATATGTTTACAAGCATTATTATCAAAGCGATAATCTGACCACCCCATGGGACGACTGCACCATCCTCGCCGGGACCCCCTTGTCTGATGTCCGACATAGTCCTTCGTCCCGCGTCGTCGCCTCCGGGTTGTCTGGCCCGTGTGCAACGTTTCCATTTTCAAAAGATCTGTGCAGATGATTTTTCCTTGTAACAGCCATGGGTTTGTCGATAGAAGATCGTTGCAAAATTTGCAACGTCACATATATACAGGGTGGCCCACATAACTCTGAACAGCTCAATATCTCGAAAACTATGCCATCGATTTTAAAGTTCTTAGTCTTAAATTGCATGGAACTGAAGGGCCTTCCTGACTACATAAACGTGAAGTGGCCTCCCTTCCCTTTTAACGGGGGAGGGGAGGTACCTTTATAATTTTAAATGGAACCCCCTATAAAATGTTACATATTTAGATTCTACAGGAAAAAACAAGTCAATTTTGTCGGAAACATTTTTTTGTCAGATACTTCCATGATGAGATATAACAGTTTGAAGTTTCGAGTTGTAGGTACTTGAAGCGCTCGGAAATAGCGTTATGGAATAATACGCGCTTGAGTTCTTTTCTTATTCATGAAGAAACACAAACAATAATATTTACAATTCTTGAGTTTGACTCACTTATCTATGAAAACGTTTTCAGTTTAGAGCTGTTATTCAAGCAGTAACATTGTGATTATGGCTACTTTTGACACAGAAGTGAATATGTTATTAACGTTAGGTGTTTTTTGAACGTTATGGGATCAAAAAATGTCATGCAACATTTCATAATTTAGAAAAGCGGCTTCGCGAGCACGGTGAATTGTGTAAAAAAACTCGCAATAAACTTAAAGCTGTCACTAATGAAAATAATAGTGCCAGTATTCTTGTTGCAATTACATTAAATCCTCATATTAGTCAACGTACACTTGCACAAACATCACATATTAGTCGTTCATCAATTCAACGAATTTAAAAACGGCAAAAGTATCATCCATATCACATGGTTTTATCACAAGAGCTTTCGATAGCAGATTACGATCACCGCGTAAGATTTTGTGAGTGGCTGCAGGGTGTTGTGAAAAATGACTTTTTGTGCAAAATACTTTTTTCCGATGAGGCCACTTTTATGAATTCAGGGCATGTAAATAGACATAATCTGCATTATTGGGCCGTGGAAAACCCAAATTGGATGCGATGTGTTCCCTTTCAACATCGATGGTCTTTAAATGTTTGGTGTGGCCTAATAGGAGACTTTGTGATTGGACCTTATTTTTTTCAAGAAACTGTAACATCTGCAAGTTATTGTGATTTCTTAAAAAATCATTTGCCTGCGCTTTTGGAAGATGTGCCACTGCACGTTAGAAGAGAAATGTGGTTCCAACAAGACGGCGCTCCTCCACATTTTGCAATCATCACCAGGCAATTTTTGAACGAAAAATTTGGGAACAAATGGATAGGTCGTGGGGGACCTCGTCAATGGACTCCTCGTTCCCCGATCTAAAACCATTAGATTTTTTCTTATGGGGATATGTAAAGGACAAAGTTATGTTTGAACCACCGACGACAAAAGAGGATATGAAACAAAGAATACGTGACGCTTGCGCTTCAGTGACTCCCGAAATGTTAAAAAATGTTAGAACAACTTTGATGTTTCGAGTAAGTAAATGTTTACAAGCCCGTGGTGGACATTTTGAACATTTAATTTAAAGTACATTTTATTTCTTCACGAATAAGCAAAGGACTCAAGCGCGTATTATTCCATAACGCTATTTCCGAGCGCTTCAAGTACCTACAACTCGAAACTTCAAACTGTTATATCTCATCATGGAAGTATCTGACAAAAAAATGTTTCCGACAAAATTGACTTGTTTTTTCCTGTAGAATCTAAATATGTAACATTTTATAGGGGGTTCCATTTAAAATTATAAAGGTACCTCCCCTCCCCCGTTAAAAGGGAAGGGAGGCCACTTCACGTTTATGTAGTCAGGAAGGCCCTTCAGTTCCATGCAATTTAAGACTAAGAACTTTAAAATCGATGGCATAGTTTTCGAGATATTGAGCTGTTCAGAGTTATGTGGGCCACCCTGTATATATTATAAGGTGACAAAACTGCCTCGGTTCCTCTGAAGCTAGAGAGGAATCTCCAGCAGTCAAGTACGAAGGACCGGACCGCCCTGTGGCAGGACTTTTCCGAAAAGATAGTTGCGAACGCTCTCACAGGGACGTCCGAGAAATTAAGAGACAAATACTAGCGCATTTCGTGCGTCGTGTCTAATCGCGCGATGAAAAGTTTCAGAACCGTAACCCGGGCCCAAGGGGCCTGGATGCATTTTCTTCAATCAATATCCTCTGCTGTCGTGACTTGGGGACACTCACTTCGCCTGAACTATTGGAAATCTCCCCGGGGAGGAACGAAAAGGATCCCGAGCCCGGGCCAAGCAAGCCGGAGGCGCCGACGAGGGACCAAGGGGACCCAGAAGACAACCGATTCGAAGTCCCGCCGACGCCTCGCCCCGCAACTCCGATGGACCCCTGCGGAAGCGGCTCGAGGAGACCTGGAATGTCATTGGACATTCCCGGTCGCAGAAACGCGATCGTTAGGGAAATCGGGAGATGAGTAGGTCAGGGGCCCTCCCGTCGGGTTGCGTTTCTGCGTAGCGATCATAGGGCACGCGACAGCGATTGGCGGAAGAAAAGATTAGGAAAGTGGGGGACGCCTCGCATCCGCGTTCTCGAGCCCACCGAAACTTCGCGTCACTGTTGCATTGGCCGTAGAGCAAACAAGTCGTTATCCGAAACTTTGTAACCACGATCCAATTATGAAAATACGTTATATTGTTGAACAATTAAGAACATCCTTGTTACTGCGTAACAACAGCGAACCGTTAAATTGTCAAACGAAGAAAAAATAAAATATCGTATAGCCTGCCTTGCCGTGCAGCATACCGGTCAGGGATGCCTTTGGGTAGCGTGGCACAAACTCCGTATTTAAAATTAATCAGGGGTGCAATAGAATTACCAGTAAAACGCCGTAAAAACCGTAATTTGTACAACCTTCTAATCTGCGTCTGCCGACAAAACGGTTGGGCATTTATGAACACGCGATAAACTTCGGAACGTCTAAATTGTTTTATTGCCGTAATCGTCAACTACCTGCGCTGACGAACCGGGAAATTCCCAGCGTTAGTCCACCCCCACAAGAAGCGTCTTCTGACAAAAATATTCCGCCAATTAAATTTCGAGAAATCAATCCCCCGCCAACGCTCGGTTCGCATGCAGACCAGGAAAGATGAGACTCTCGAAAACCCGGCAAAGCAACAACATCTAACATCTAACTCGCCGTCCGATACATTGTAACTTAGTTCTCACTCGCCGTAGTCACCGTACAAGTTTTGGTTAGTAGTCCAATCCCATGTTTCGCGACGCGAATTAAATTCTCATTTTGAGTCTCTTTGAAGTCGTTCCAAAACGACAAGCCGTTTAATTAATAACGATCTAACGAACAAGATGGCGGCGGAAAGCGAATAAAAGACTGCTCTCGCATGTGTGAGTCACGAGATTCTTATAATGAGATAGTTGGCTAGAAGAGAAGAGAACAAAAAGAAGTGTAGCGGCTAGCTGGGCGCCGGAAGAGAAATCTTCAGCGCACCAGCGCCAAGAAAGATTTATGGTTTGCACAGCATAAGACGCTATTTGTGAGAAAACGTCTTTAACGTTTTTGGCCACTTAGCGGACAGATGTGTCCTTGTAGTTCCTAGCGACGAACTCAATAGCGCAAGTGGACGCCATAAATTTTGGGTAGTCTAAGGGTCTCCAGCCTAGAGTGTCCCAGCGACGCGTGCCTGGTTTCTATCACCCGGGAAAGCTGGGCCCATTGACGTAAGCCAGCAGTCACGTACCGCACTTAGCACGGGGCCCGGAAGACACCCCGCTGCATCACCAAAATTAGATTTTTAACAGAACGACACGCTCACCCTTCTCACGCACGAGAGGCGTGGAACGTGGGCGTGTTATGCAAAATGCACGGATTGGTGGAAGTTCCCCGCAAGGACTTCCACCAATCAGCCGACAAGCATTTTTGAGAATATAAGGCAGAGACTACCGACGCGAAAAGGAAGTCACGAAGTCGAGACACAGCCGCGTATCCGCCGAGTGACTTAGAGTCTAGTCCGGTCGTTGCTAAGTTGCAAGAACAGTTCAACCGCGAGTCGAAGCGAATCGCCGGTTTTAGTCGAACCACCCCGGACGCTCTCGCGACATCACTCTTTATTGTAAATAAACGACTCAGTCACGTACACCTGATTTGAACAATTATTCTAAGGCACCCGCCTTATATAACCCTGTTCCTTCAGAAGCAACCGGTAAATGCGAAATTCGGAATGTGTCACCTGTGACCCAGAATTCATAATCAAGACAGGTCAACGTCTTGACTTCGTTTCAAGTAAATAGTGGAAACAATTCATTCTACACGAAAATTGTCGAGAAAAACATTTTTTAATGGTCAATTCAACCTCTTAAAAATTCCCACATATCGATTTGTTTAAAAAGTACGTATAGTAACACTAAAACTAGAGGCCGCGTCAAAATAACGGATTCAGTATTATTTAATCTACGAGTGGCGAGATAGTGTGCAAACGCATTCACGGAAGATCATTCAAGAAATATATTTCAATACATTTCTGGTACGTTCACCGAAACAAAATACTTGAAGGTATACTAGCTACTCATCCCACGCCTGGTATTGAATAATGATACAAAACAAAACAATTGAGCTGCACAAGACCCTGCTGTTAAAACACGGAATTTATTTATCCTACTCAGCACCTACATGGTGTAGACGGAAATAAAACGATTTTCTCTCTGTAGACATTTTCCAGCAAGAAATCAAAATTTCATTGCATTCTCTTGAAAGCCTCTCGAAAGCCATGCCCGTCCAGTCTCGTTTTCTCCGTCAAAATAAAATGCAATAATATCGACAATAAAAGCTAACGTTTCAGGCGATGCACTTTAAAATTTCGCAGGTGATGACCGAAGCCGCCCCGATCAATCGTCTTATATAAAAAAATATTATGTCACTAGCATGTGACCGATGTGTTACTCAAAGTGTTAACGAGAAATAAAATCATAATATATTAGCAAATTCGAAAAAGGGAAAAGGGAAGAGGAACAGAGATAAAATGGTGTTCGAACACGTGTTAATAAAACAGTCGAAAGTTTCATTAGCCAACAAAATGAAATACGTCACAGCGCAGTGCGTGCATCCAAGTGGAAAATGTCCTTTCATTAGCGTGCACTGTGCATGAATTATATATGCACCCTGTACGCACTATACAGTGAATTCTCGTCATAAGCCAGTTGCGCGATTGTGGCGACTGACTATTATACGAAATCGGAGGTTCTCGCCGAGCGTCGCATTTGAAATACACAGGGCACGCTGGACCCCTAAGAGTCATATCCGTCTACCAGTCATAAAAAAACCTATGACCACTAAGCGCTAGAGACAAGAAGACTGCGAAAATATCCTTCTCCTTTCATACAAATATTTGTGGAATTTTTCTGACTAAAATGATACCAAATATGATATAATTTCAATGATATTTACTTGTGTAATGAACGATGAAAGTTACTTCCCATTACAATTATATTAACGGAAAATTAGTGTAAAATGATCCGAATTGTATCGCGTTTTGTATCATTTTAGTAAACAAAATTTAGCAAATATATTAGTGAAAGTCTCGTAAATAAATAATTAATAATAAAAAGTTTAAATTTTGATTTAAAGGCCTGAGCTCACGTCAGTCTTTCATTTTTCCCGAACGCTTCGACTCTCCGCGTCTCTCTTTCTTTCCCATACGTTGCCCTTGTTTTCTACGCGAAACTTTAATCGTTCATTACACACGTAAACATCATCGGAAATATATCATATTTGGTTTCATTTTAATCAGAAAAATGTGACGAATATGTTGATAAAAGTTTCGTAAAAAATAATGAAAAATAAAGAAGTTTTGTTATTGGATTAGTAGTGGTATCCTGGTTTTACACCGATATACGACGGCGGCGGCGGCGACGGCGGTGGCTCTCCAGCTTCGGCCCCTCACGGGATATACCCCGGGGTAGTGGGGATAATGCGATGTCGGCTAAATAAAATGCTCGACGATGTGTGAATGTATGTACACCCCCGATTCACTGTACTGATGAACGGATTATCATAAGCTCACCGATGCAGGGCAGACAACGTGCACCCTCGAACGAAATGAAGTTTATTTTTCCATTCTATTACGTTTTTTACATTTTCATTACAGTGTGAAATGCATTCTATATTAAAGAACAAACGATAAAAAAAGTTTGTGTGCCTTTGAAAGGCAAAGTTTCTGTTGCAACCATGCTGTACTTTATCGAAAATGCTCATCGAGTTAGGGATTGATAGAATAGTCTGCAAACAACGCACCAACCGGGAAAGCAGAAAAGCAATAAGCATATAATCGGTTGTACGTGACTAATGAGAAATTTCATTACCCGAGTAACCGTGCAACAGTACTTTGATGATCAGGGAAATCATGGTAATATCAGCTGGTATGGTATTTACGCATGGTATGGTACGCAGGTATTTACAATCGGATATTTACCGTTGAATAACATTTCCTGGGAAAACAGATGTGTGTGAAACGGCCGACGCAGAGATTATTACATGAAACTGCAGCGTTGTCGAATGCAATGTATCCAGTTTAATCATTCCTTTTCGCTTAATTGTCGTTCATTGCTTAACAGGAATTGAACCGTAAAATATACAGGGTAAATCGCGAATCGTGATCAGTAGAGATTATTCTGTTATTAGCAGTACGATCGAAAATATTTTTATCAGCTTTTGCATGGTTTCAAGAGAGTTTTAACGTGATTATAAAAAATGATTTGTCAACTCTCTTTCTTAATGTTTTTTTCAAGGTCACCTTGAATTTACTGTAAATAAACATATAATTTCTTTACGCCTATCTGTTAGAGGATTTCAAGACGAATTCGGTAAATATCGGCACATATCTTTTTTTCGTCTGGGTCGAGAAAAAATTAAAAAACTTTGTATTACAAGGAGTATCATATGCTACGCCGTTGTACGCGTTCGAATGTTTTTTGACAAATCAAAATTTACCATCCTTAATTATAGCGATGTTCAAAATGGTGTCCACGAGCTGCAATGCACTCGCGTAGACGGTGAATAAAAGATTATTTAGCATTTTTTATGGCCTCTGCACTGATAGCTGATTGTGAGTATAAATCCACAATCCTTCGTCTCATATCTTCCGGTATTGTTGGAGCATCTGCATAAACTTCTTCTTTTAATGTACCCCATAAAAAGTAATCTTATGGGATAAGATCGGGCGAACGAGCTGGCCAATTAATCATACAGTAATCTTTACTGATCACGATTCGTGATTCACCCTGTATAATTTTCCCACCTTTAAATTCCCAGAGTGGCTCACAGAAATTTTCGAGTATTTTTAAAAAGATGATGGCGAGATCTGAATTAGGCATCGCTCCGAGTTAGTCAACGCGCAATCGATTTCCTTAAAATCAGTCGATTTTTACAGAAAAAGTAAGTGGATACTCGATCGATCGATGTCAATTATTAACTATTTGCTATTCCTTGTATGGAACGCTTAATACTGTGATATACTGTTTAGATTTTCACACCATGCCAAGAAATTTTAATTCGCTGTATCTCATTCTTCACAGCATTGTTAGAACATTTCCTACCGAAGAAGAATTCGAAGTTTCTGCTTACTTAATGGTCTAACGTGAACTCTACTAAATTTGCTGAACCCAGAGCCTCCAAAAGACTGCTATTATTAACAAATTGTGTCTCCCTTTACCTACAGAAATTTTTAATAATGAACATAGGAACAACAAGACTGGAGTATTTGATTTGTAGTTTAAAGTCCCATAAAAAAATAATGAAAAATAAAGAAGTTTTGTTATTGGATTAGTAGTGGTTTCCTTGTCTCCCACCGATATACCCGATCCGGGTCATGTTCACACTTCTCGGAGGCAGCGGCTCTCGAACTTCATGACCCCTGACGAAGTATACCCCGTGGTAGTAGGGATATTTCGACGTCGGTTAACTTAGAAGTCTAGGCGTCCCGATTTCGCTGTATCTTTCGAAATTGACTTCTCGAAAATAAACCGCGTACACTCTATCTTGGATTGCTACGCGAAATTGCCTGCGTGCAGAACGAGGCATCGTCGCCATTATTTCGTTAAATTCTGCGTTGGCTCCAGAATACGAAACGTTCTCCTCGTGCGAAGAAGTAATGTCGCAGAAGAAGACGTCGTAGAGAGTGAGGGAGAGAGAGAGAGACTCCCTCTCCGCGAGAAGGCAAGTCGCTGGGGGACGTCACTTCTGTGCTCGTCGGCCCCCACTGCGGGGCGGACGCAGAAATCGTGGCGGTGGGCGCAGCTAACCCCCACCGCCGACATTAGGTGTGGGTGCGCAATGTACTGCCGCATCTCAGGGGTGGTTATCACCACATTTAAAAAAAAAGAAAGGAATACGATACGTTCTGCTACCGTAGGCACAGAAACGGAAGCGTTTAGTTCAAGTTGTCCAACGCATAAATAAATTCAATCTTGTAATTTTTACAAGGCAACATACATCAGTCACTTTGTGTTCTTAATCCTACAATTATTGAAATTATAATCTTATTTCCAATTTCACCTATTGATGTTTATTATAAATTTATAAAGTCCACCGTCTACTAATTCTTTATCTTGAATCTAGAACGTTTCTCTTGTTAATTACTTCACATAAAGTACTGTTGCTCCATGGAACATATTGCCATAGATTGACCTAATAAGAACCTGATCTAACAGAATCGATACCTTCCTTTTCTAAATGGACATGGCCGATATCGTTCGCGAGCAATCTGAAAGGCAGCCAAACGTGTTTCCTAGCACGATCTTGCACAAATATAGAGTAATACAGTGATACGGGTGGATTAATATCAATCAAACTGGATCTCGAGGCCATTCGGATCATGCTCAAAGCGAGATCCCGTGGGCCAACAGATTCTTCAAAGCGGCTTCCGGTTTGAGCATGAAACAAGAAGAAAGACGAATGGTTGGCTGAAATCGAATGAATGTCCTCTACTTTGTCAGTAGAAGGGGGAAACGTTGAACGAGATATCGGAGACGACACCGGAGCTTGTTAGAATACGTGAAATCTCAGTCGCGTGTCATGTATCGTTAAGTACTTGTTGTGCCGAACAGTTACAAAACTTTTTTATTTTTCGTTATTTTTTTTATGAAACTTTTACCAACATATTCGTGGCATTTTTAAAATGGAACCAAATATGATATAATTCCGATGATATTTACGTGTGTAATGAACGATGGAAGTCTTACCATTACAATTACATTAACGGCAAATTAGTGTAAATGTGATCTGAATTATATCGCGTTTAGTATCATTTTAATCAGAATAATGCCACAAATATATTGGTGAAAGTCTCATAAAAAAATTATTAATAATAAAGAAGTTTTCATTTAAAGCCCTGCGCTCACGCGGGCTTTGATCTGTGCCGGCGACCGCAACTCCCCGCGGCACTTTCTTTCCCATAGGCTGTCCTTCTCTGCGTTCGCAACTTTTATCGTTCGTTACACAAGTAAATATCATCGGAATTATATCATATTTTTTTTAAAATTTTAATCAGAAATATGCAACGAATATGTTAGTAAAAGTTTCATAAAAAAATAACGAAAAATAAAGAAGTTTTGTCATTGGATTAGTAGTGGTTTTCTGGTCTCGCACCGATATAGCCTACAACGTTGTGACACACTCCTCGATAGCGAAGGCTCTCAAGCTTCGCTGTCCGTTTCTCCGTGCAACATTGTAT
>NW_027489955.1:0-18061 GCF_050948215.1 Halictus rubicundus | reverse complement strand
ATTCCACTGCAGTAGTGCACCGGTTTCTTCAAATTCGTCGAGCCATTTGCGGATCGACAATTTGTCATCGCCTGTGAAACACGGCAATGATTCCTCGACGTCGCGGATCGTGAATATGCTTGTTTGTGTTTCCGTCTGTCGTTTCTTCATCTTTTTTCTTTGTTTTCTCTCAACCTCGTTCTCTTCTATTACGGATTCTTCAGATTCGAACTATTCGTATTCCGATTCTTCAGTTCTCGCTTCTTCATCCTGCATTCCTTCGTATTCTTTCAATCGTTCCTGCAGTTCTGATTTCGTGCCCTTCGTGTTTAAATGTAATTGTTTCAGCTTCTTCCTTAATTCCTGTATTTTCATTTCGTCTATTTTGGTCTCTTTTGTTTTTCGCGTGTCCAAGATGGTCTCGTCTATTTCGCTTTCTTCCGAACATGAGGCGGTTATCACATTGTTGATTCCATCTGCCATTGTTCCCCTTTCTTCTTTCACTTTTCCTTTATCAGTCTTTTCACTAAAGCAATTCGTGCTGTTCCGTCAGTTATCACTCACTTATTGTTTCACTTTCACTTTTACTTGCGCGATAACTGTACCGTACCGACGAATGCCTCGTTTCGCTTTTCTCTTCGCCCGTTACGCTGTTGTCTCAAAATCGTCACGAGTGATCGCGTACCGATTTATATCGAAATTTTGGCTTTATCCCGGACGAGCCCCCAATTGTAGGATTGAGACGGGTAACGGACTAACAAAGTGTTCAATAAAACAAGAATTTAATATGAAAGGTCCAGAAAATAGGTTCAACGTACAATCAACTGCTCACGCTCGTGGTTCGAAGACGAAAGACCCCCAGGCCCGGCGCCTCCGCGCGTTTTATTTGTTTTTCCGCGTTCTCGAATCTTCGATGATCGCAACGGTCGCCACGCTTCTCGAAGCTTCCGAATTGTCGATACTCGCAACGGTCGCCACGCTTCTCGAAGCTTCCTGAATCGTCGATGCGTCTCCATGGCGGGAACGATCGCAACGTTCCGAAACGTCGCATCGAGACGCCTTCGCAGAGGGAACGCTCGCGCTCCCACATATATATATATGAGCTGTTTATTTTGAAAGTGGCCCAAGTCCATTTATACTTAAATTGAGATATTTAAGGGTTTGTGTTTCAATGCAATTAAAAATCTACGTACAGAATACTAATGAGTCATACCGCTTAAGTGTATATAAAGGAGTTAAATTTATAGTTCCTATTAAAATAATGGCAATTATTAAGTGAATAATATGCGTTTTCTTATCAAGAATGGAGTTAGGCCAATTTCAAAATTAACAACCAGATTCGTTATAAAATTTGAAGGAGCCCAAGTCCATTCAACATAATTTAAGATGCTTCAAATCGAAAAAAACAATACTCAATTTATTTTATATATCTTTACAACACTTCAAAAACATAATTTATGCGATTCAAAACATTTTTTAACTACATAAATTACAAAACAATTTACTGCTCATCTACATTTTGTGTGTGTGAAAGGGATTCGAAGAAATTATGATATTCCGGTGGTATATATCGTAGTAGGTCCATTATATCCTTGTATTTTGCTGTTGTAATGTGTCTGATATTTTTATACAGTTGTGTCAATACAATATATTCGAACTTTCTTGGTCTACCCCGATGTGGTAATAATTCCAGGACTTCAAAATGTTCATTCTCATTCACTAATGTCTTATAGAAAATTTTACACGGTTCATTTCTGACAAAACGCATCCAACATATTTTTAACCAGTTTATCGATTCTCCGTTAGAATTTTTTACCCTTTTAAAAATTGCGTCTTCTAATAATTTTGTTGATACAAAATCTTCTTGTTTCATTTAATTTACAATAAAGTTATTACCTTTTCGGCACTTTTTGATAATATTATAATAATGTTGGGGGACAAACAGTAAATTATTTTTTTTTAATGACATTTCTACCACGCCAAAATCTCTATCATTTGGTAAAAACGAATATCCTGATATTAAGAATTTGTGATCTATGATTTCCACATTATTTTCAACAGTTTGTACAATTTTTAGCCACATTAAAGCTACTTTAATGTTTCTATTTTGTCCTGCACACATGTCACTGTAAGCTATAATGTGTCTTTCACTTCTTAAATTTTTAACATGTTTTAGGATGCATGAAGCTATTTCTTGAGCACCGTTTTTTGTAAAACTGAGGTTAACTTGTTAAATACTAATTAATTAAAATTACCTTCATTACTGCCTTCGGACATTATCAATAATAAATATCTCAATTTAAGTATAAATGGACTTAGGCCACTTTCAAAATAAACGGCTCATATATTGTTTGAACTACCAGAAAGAAAGAAAGAAAACTACCAGAAAGAAAGGAGGTGTTAGCTGCGTTTCTTGATGTTCATGAAGCTTTTGATAATGTTTGTGTTGATATTCTTCTTTCCAAACTTGCGAATATTGGCTGCTCACTTAATATCCTAAAATTCATCAAGTTCTTAACTCATGAAAGATTTGCGTTCTCTACTCTTTCTGAAGATACGAACAGAGTTGTCTGTAGGGGCGCCCCTCAGGGCGGCGTTCTTAGCCCTTTGCTATATATCATTTATGTTGCCAATATCTCCGATAATGTAATGAGCTCTGTCACTGTCTCTCAATTTGTAGATGATAGTACTGTTTTCCATGAATTCGAATCTACTAGCAGTGGCAGAAATATTATTAAAGTTCCGTTTCACAACTATTTTTGTTTTGGGATTGTAACGAAAATTTAAGAAATGTAATTTGTAGAATCATGTCGGTTTCGGTATTGTAACGATTTCGGTATTCATCCAAAGGCTACGCCGAGTTTACACACGGCCGCGCGTCTCGGCCCCCTACTACATATTATTTAAAAATGCTTTCGAGTTAGGTATGTATATAAAAACTTGTATGTTACTAATTGTGCTAATTGTTTAATTATTTTTCATCAATAATCATTACGTATATCGGTATATCAACTATGATTATTGTTTTCAGGTAGATGCAGCGACAGGACTGTTGACGTCAAACAAAATAAGACAGATGAGGTATCGATGAATTCTATAAGTATTGGTAAGTTAATAGAACTATGTAAACGAATTTAAATATGGAAGTACCTATTTGTAAACAAAAATCTAAATTTTCAGGAAACCAGCAAACCCAAAACATGGTAATATTATTGTAAAGAAAGTAATCTCTGTGCGCATGCATGGAGAGGGATGCCGAAGCAACCCGAGAGTTACCGAACCAAGCCGACGTGGTTCGTACCTGCGTCGTAATAAAAACTCTGTCGTGGTCGTGCGTAGTATCCACACGTTTTAAAAGAATAGAACCGTTCCACCTTATATATATACATCAAAAGTATCATTGTTAAACCAAGTTAATAACTACTTATAAAATATACATTGTTAACACAGATCAGTGATAAGCACCGTGCATTTTCCTCTCCACTTCCGCGCGGTACATTCTTTCCCTCGCAACAATTATGGAACAGCATTTGAAAACGATCATCGACTTACAGCGTCTACTACGATTTACGTCACTTTTAACCGCTTGTAGCTCGTGTCTATATCGATTTCGATGAAATTTTTAGGGTGTGCATAAAAAACATACATATATTGTGACGTCGCAGAATTGCCTACGTCCTTCCGAACCGATAACGAGAGGTCCGCCCACGCCTAGATGGAGGGGTTGCTGAAGGAGCAGGAGCTCGTTGTCCGGGACATCTGGAGCCCCAATTTCATTGCTAATGTACTATTTAATAATAATAATATTTAATAAACCATGGTGGCATTAATCGGCATAACATGCATTACTGGAGTGTAGAAAATCCCCACTGGTTACGACAAGTTGAACATCAACGTCTTTGGTCGGTTAACGTTTGGTGTGGCATCATGGGGAAAAAACTCATTGGTCCTTATTTTATTGAAGGTAATTTGAATGGAATCAAATATCGAAATGTCCTGGAACAGGAACCACCATCACTACTTGAACATATTATCTTGGACGTTCGACAAAGTATGTGGTTTCAGCATGACGGTAGCCCAGCGCATTACTCAATAGCAGTACGGGAAGTATTAGACCGTGAATACAATGGTCGGCGGATTGGCAGAGGTGGGCCGATTAATTGGCCTGCTAGGTCGCCTGATTTGACATCGCCGGATTTCTTTCTGTGGGGCTACCTAAAAGATAAGGTTTATCAACAAGTGTCAACAATTCGTGAAAACATGGTAGAACGCATAAGAAACGCTTGCGCTGAAATTCCCGCAGATATGCTTCTGTCCTGTGTACAGTCATTTGAAGAAAGGATTAATAAGTGTATTGAAGTTGAAGGTCAAAATGTCGAACACTTACTCTAATTAATTGAACAGTAAGAGGCAAGGAGAGATCCGTTATAACGAGACACGATCAAGTGCACGCGTACCCGGCGAAAATTCAAAGTCGATTTTCTCGAAAACAAAGCCTCACATGAAAAAATTTTGTTCCATATTTTCGACTTATTTTTTCATGTAGAATCATCCCCTTTTCGCTTATACCATCAGTTACCGAACACCCTGTATAACCCAGTATATACAGAATATTTCACCTAACTTGACCACCTTAAATATATCGCTTATTTTGCATGATAGAAAAAATGTCAGGGGTAGAAAATATTCTGTTTGAAGGCGCCAATGCGGTGATGGGCCGAATTTTTTTCTCATGGTCATTTTTTTCGAGATTTCAAGGTCATCGTATGTTTTCTTAAATGGGAACGCATATTTCCACTACAACAGTCTTATACTTAGCTTATGAAAAAACAAATCCAACGAGGTGTAATGTGTTGACATTCACGTGACCCTTAGCGAGGAAATTATGAAATGTTTGTCAGTAACTTCAGGGGCGTCGTTTATGCGTTCGGGGACGGTAAATGAAGGAATTTAAATTTCATTGAAACGGTGTACCGTGTAATTGTTCCTGGTGCTTGTAAACAGACATTCGTATTCTCCTTTCATCGATTTGATATGTTTACAAGCATTATTATCAAAGCGATAATCTGACCACCCCATGGGACGACTGCACCATCCTCGCCGGGACCCCCTTGTCTGATGTCCGACATAGTCCTTCGTCCCGCGTCGTCGCCTCCGGGTTGTCTGGCCCGTGTGCAACGTTTCCATTTTCAAAAGATCTGTGCAGATGATTTTTCCTTGTAACAGCCATGGGTTTGTCGATAGAAGATCGTTGCAAAATTTGCAACGTCACATATATACAGGGTGGCCCACATAACTCTGAACAGCTCAATATCTCGAAAACTATGCCATCGATTTTAAAGTTCTTAGTCTTAAATTGCATGGAACTGAAGGGCCTTCCTGACTACATAAACGTGAAGTGGCCTCCCTTCCCTTTTAACGGGGGAGGGGAGGTACCTTTATAATTTTAAATGGAACCCCCTATAAAATGTTACATATTTAGATTCTACAGGAAAAAACAAGTCAATTTTGTCGGAAACATTTTTTTGTCAGATACTTCCATGATGAGATATAACAGTTTGAAGTTTCGAGTTGTAGGTACTTGAAGCGCTCGGAAATAGCGTTATGGAATAATACGCGCTTGAGTTCTTTTCTTATTCATGAAGAAACACAAACAATAATATTTACAATTCTTGAGTTTGACTCACTTATCTATGAAAACGTTTTCAGTTTAGAGCTGTTATTCAAGCAGTAACATTGTGATTATGGCTACTTTTGACACAGAAGTGAATATGTTATTAACGTTAGGTGTTTTTTGAACGTTATGGGATCAAAAAATGTCATGCAACATTTCATAATTTAGAAAAGCGGCTTCGCGAGCACGGTGAATTGTGTAAAAAAACTCGCAATAAACTTAAAGCTGTCACTAATGAAAATAATAGTGCCAGTATTCTTGTTGCAATTACATTAAATCCTCATATTAGTCAACGTACACTTGCACAAACATCACATATTAGTCGTTCATCAATTCAACGAATTTAAAAACGGCAAAAGTATCATCCATATCACATGGTTTTATCACAAGAGCTTTCGATAGCAGATTACGATCACCGCGTAAGATTTTGTGAGTGGCTGCAGGGTGTTGTGAAAAATGACTTTTTGTGCAAAATACTTTTTTCCGATGAGGCCACTTTTATGAATTCAGGGCATGTAAATAGACATAATCTGCATTATTGGGCCGTGGAAAACCCAAATTGGATGCGATGTGTTCCCTTTCAACATCGATGGTCTTTAAATGTTTGGTGTGGCCTAATAGGAGACTTTGTGATTGGACCTTATTTTTTTCAAGAAACTGTAACATCTGCAAGTTATTGTGATTTCTTAAAAAATCATTTGCCTGCGCTTTTGGAAGATGTGCCACTGCACGTTAGAAGAGAAATGTGGTTCCAACAAGACGGCGCTCCTCCACATTTTGCAATCATCACCAGGCAATTTTTGAACGAAAAATTTGGGAACAAATGGATAGGTCGTGGGGGACCTCGTCAATGGACTCCTCGTTCCCCGATCTAAAACCATTAGATTTTTTCTTATGGGGATATGTAAAGGACAAAGTTATGTTTGAACCACCGACGACAAAAGAGGATATGAAACAAAGAATACGTGACGCTTGCGCTTCAGTGACTCCCGAAATGTTAAAAAATGTTAGAACAACTTTGATGTTTCGAGTAAGTAAATGTTTACAAGCCCGTGGTGGACATTTTGAACATTTAATTTAAAGTACATTTTATTTCTTCACGAATAAGCAAAGGACTCAAGCGCGTATTATTCCATAACGCTATTTCCGAGCGCTTCAAGTACCTACAACTCGAAACTTCAAACTGTTATATCTCATCATGGAAGTATCTGACAAAAAAATGTTTCCGACAAAATTGACTTGTTTTTTCCTGTAGAATCTAAATATGTAACATTTTATAGGGGGTTCCATTTAAAATTATAAAGGTACCTCCCCTCCCCCGTTAAAAGGGAAGGGAGGCCACTTCACGTTTATGTAGTCAGGAAGGCCCTTCAGTTCCATGCAATTTAAGACTAAGAACTTTAAAATCGATGGCATAGTTTTCGAGATATTGAGCTGTTCAGAGTTATGTGGGCCACCCTGTATATATTATAAGGTGACAAAACTGCCTCGGTTCCTCTGAAGCTAGAGAGGAATCTCCAGCAGTCAAGTACGAAGGACCGGACCGCCCTGTGGCAGGACTTTTCCGAAAAGATAGTTGCGAACGCTCTCACAGGGACGTCCGAGAAATTAAGAGACAAATACTAGCGCATTTCGTGCGTCGTGTCTAATCGCGCGATGAAAAGTTTCAGAACCGTAACCCGGGCCCAAGGGGCCTGGATGCATTTTCTTCAATCAATATCCTCTGCTGTCGTGACTTGGGGACACTCACTTCGCCTGAACTATTGGAAATCTCCCCGGGGAGGAACGAAAAGGATCCCGAGCCCGGGCCAAGCAAGCCGGAGGCGCCGACGAGGGACCAAGGGGACCCAGAAGACAACCGATTCGAAGTCCCGCCGACGCCTCGCCCCGCAACTCCGATGGACCCCTGCGGAAGCGGCTCGAGGAGACCTGGAATGTCATTGGACATTCCCGGTCGCAGAAACGCGATCGTTAGGGAAATCGGGAGATGAGTAGGTCAGGGGCCCTCCCGTCGGGTTGCGTTTCTGCGTAGCGATCATAGGGCACGCGACAGCGATTGGCGGAAGAAAAGATTAGGAAAGTGGGGGACGCCTCGCATCCGCGTTCTCGAGCCCACCGAAACTTCGCGTCACTGTTGCATTGGCCGTAGAGCAAACAAGTCGTTATCCGAAACTTTGTAACCACGATCCAATTATGAAAATACGTTATATTGTTGAACAATTAAGAACATCCTTGTTACTGCGTAACAACAGCGAACCGTTAAATTGTCAAACGAAGAAAAAATAAAATATCGTATAGCCTGCCTTGCCGTGCAGCATACCGGTCAGGGATGCCTTTGGGTAGCGTGGCACAAACTCCGTATTTAAAATTAATCAGGGGTGCAATAGAATTACCAGTAAAACGCCGTAAAAACCGTAATTTGTACAACCTTCTAATCTGCGTCTGCCGACAAAACGGTTGGGCATTTATGAACACGCGATAAACTTCGGAACGTCTAAATTGTTTTATTGCCGTAATCGTCAACTACCTGCGCTGACGAACCGGGAAATTCCCAGCGTTAGTCCACCCCCACAAGAAGCGTCTTCTGACAAAAATATTCCGCCAATTAAATTTCGAGAAATCAATCCCCCGCCAACGCTCGGTTCGCATGCAGACCAGGAAAGATGAGACTCTCGAAAACCCGGCAAAGCAACAACATCTAACATCTAACTCGCCGTCCGATACATTGTAACTTAGTTCTCACTCGCCGTAGTCACCGTACAAGTTTTGGTTAGTAGTCCAATCCCATGTTTCGCGACGCGAATTAAATTCTCATTTTGAGTCTCTTTGAAGTCGTTCCAAAACGACAAGCCGTTTAATTAATAACGATCTAACGAACAAGATGGCGGCGGAAAGCGAATAAAAGACTGCTCTCGCATGTGTGAGTCACGAGATTCTTATAATGAGATAGTTGGCTAGAAGAGAAGAGAACAAAAAGAAGTGTAGCGGCTAGCTGGGCGCCGGAAGAGAAATCTTCAGCGCACCAGCGCCAAGAAAGATTTATGGTTTGCACAGCATAAGACGCTATTTGTGAGAAAACGTCTTTAACGTTTTTGGCCACTTAGCGGACAGATGTGTCCTTGTAGTTCCTAGCGACGAACTCAATAGCGCAAGTGGACGCCATAAATTTTGGGTAGTCTAAGGGTCTCCAGCCTAGAGTGTCCCAGCGACGCGTGCCTGGTTTCTATCACCCGGGAAAGCTGGGCCCATTGACGTAAGCCAGCAGTCACGTACCGCACTTAGCACGGGGCCCGGAAGACACCCCGCTGCATCACCAAAATTAGATTTTTAACAGAACGACACGCTCACCCTTCTCACGCACGAGAGGCGTGGAACGTGGGCGTGTTATGCAAAATGCACGGATTGGTGGAAGTTCCCCGCAAGGACTTCCACCAATCAGCCGACAAGCATTTTTGAGAATATAAGGCAGAGACTACCGACGCGAAAAGGAAGTCACGAAGTCGAGACACAGCCGCGTATCCGCCGAGTGACTTAGAGTCTAGTCCGGTCGTTGCTAAGTTGCAAGAACAGTTCAACCGCGAGTCGAAGCGAATCGCCGGTTTTAGTCGAACCACCCCGGACGCTCTCGCGACATCACTCTTTATTGTAAATAAACGACTCAGTCACGTACACCTGATTTGAACAATTATTCTAAGGCACCCGCCTTATATAACCCTGTTCCTTCAGAAGCAACCGGTAAATGCGAAATTCGGAATGTGTCACCTGTGACCCAGAATTCATAATCAAGACAGGTCAACGTCTTGACTTCGTTTCAAGTAAATAGTGGAAACAATTCATTCTACACGAAAATTGTCGAGAAAAACATTTTTTAATGGTCAATTCAACCTCTTAAAAATTCCCACATATCGATTTGTTTAAAAAGTACGTATAGTAACACTAAAACTAGAGGCCGCGTCAAAATAACGGATTCAGTATTATTTAATCTACGAGTGGCGAGATAGTGTGCAAACGCATTCACGGAAGATCATTCAAGAAATATATTTCAATACATTTCTGGTACGTTCACCGAAACAAAATACTTGAAGGTATACTAGCTACTCATCCCACGCCTGGTATTGAATAATGATACAAAACAAAACAATTGAGCTGCACAAGACCCTGCTGTTAAAACACGGAATTTATTTATCCTACTCAGCACCTACATGGTGTAGACGGAAATAAAACGATTTTCTCTCTGTAGACATTTTCCAGCAAGAAATCAAAATTTCATTGCATTCTCTTGAAAGCCTCTCGAAAGCCATGCCCGTCCAGTCTCGTTTTCTCCGTCAAAATAAAATGCAATAATATCGACAATAAAAGCTAACGTTTCAGGCGATGCACTTTAAAATTTCGCAGGTGATGACCGAAGCCGCCCCGATCAATCGTCTTATATAAAAAAATATTATGTCACTAGCATGTGACCGATGTGTTACTCAAAGTGTTAACGAGAAATAAAATCATAATATATTAGCAAATTCGAAAAAGGGAAAAGGGAAGAGGAACAGAGATAAAATGGTGTTCGAACACGTGTTAATAAAACAGTCGAAAGTTTCATTAGCCAACAAAATGAAATACGTCACAGCGCAGTGCGTGCATCCAAGTGGAAAATGTCCTTTCATTAGCGTGCACTGTGCATGAATTATATATGCACCCTGTACGCACTATACAGTGAATTCTCGTCATAAGCCAGTTGCGCGATTGTGGCGACTGACTATTATACGAAATCGGAGGTTCTCGCCGAGCGTCGCATTTGAAATACACAGGGCACGCTGGACCCCTAAGAGTCATATCCGTCTACCAGTCATAAAAAAACCTATGACCACTAAGCGCTAGAGACAAGAAGACTGCGAAAATATCCTTCTCCTTTCATACAAATATTTGTGGAATTTTTCTGACTAAAATGATACCAAATATGATATAATTTCAATGATATTTACTTGTGTAATGAACGATGAAAGTTACTTCCCATTACAATTATATTAACGGAAAATTAGTGTAAAATGATCCGAATTGTATCGCGTTTTGTATCATTTTAGTAAACAAAATTTAGCAAATATATTAGTGAAAGTCTCGTAAATAAATAATTAATAATAAAAAGTTTAAATTTTGATTTAAAGGCCTGAGCTCACGTCAGTCTTTCATTTTTCCCGAACGCTTCGACTCTCCGCGTCTCTCTTTCTTTCCCATACGTTGCCCTTGTTTTCTACGCGAAACTTTAATCGTTCATTACACACGTAAACATCATCGGAAATATATCATATTTGGTTTCATTTTAATCAGAAAAATGTGACGAATATGTTGATAAAAGTTTCGTAAAAAATAATGAAAAATAAAGAAGTTTTGTTATTGGATTAGTAGTGGTATCCTGGTTTTACACCGATATACGACGGCGGCGGCGGCGACGGCGGTGGCTCTCCAGCTTCGGCCCCTCACGGGATATACCCCGGGGTAGTGGGGATAATGCGATGTCGGCTAAATAAAATGCTCGACGATGTGTGAATGTATGTACACCCCCGATTCACTGTACTGATGAACGGATTATCATAAGCTCACCGATGCAGGGCAGACAACGTGCACCCTCGAACGAAATGAAGTTTATTTTTCCATTCTATTACGTTTTTTACATTTTCATTACAGTGTGAAATGCATTCTATATTAAAGAACAAACGATAAAAAAAGTTTGTGTGCCTTTGAAAGGCAAAGTTTCTGTTGCAACCATGCTGTACTTTATCGAAAATGCTCATCGAGTTAGGGATTGATAGAATAGTCTGCAAACAACGCACCAACCGGGAAAGCAGAAAAGCAATAAGCATATAATCGGTTGTACGTGACTAATGAGAAATTTCATTACCCGAGTAACCGTGCAACAGTACTTTGATGATCAGGGAAATCATGGTAATATCAGCTGGTATGGTATTTACGCATGGTATGGTACGCAGGTATTTACAATCGGATATTTACCGTTGAATAACATTTCCTGGGAAAACAGATGTGTGTGAAACGGCCGACGCAGAGATTATTACATGAAACTGCAGCGTTGTCGAATGCAATGTATCCAGTTTAATCATTCCTTTTCGCTTAATTGTCGTTCATTGCTTAACAGGAATTGAACCGTAAAATATACAGGGTAAATCGCGAATCGTGATCAGTAGAGATTATTCTGTTATTAGCAGTACGATCGAAAATATTTTTATCAGCTTTTGCATGGTTTCAAGAGAGTTTTAACGTGATTATAAAAAATGATTTGTCAACTCTCTTTCTTAATGTTTTTTTCAAGGTCACCTTGAATTTACTGTAAATAAACATATAATTTCTTTACGCCTATCTGTTAGAGGATTTCAAGACGAATTCGGTAAATATCGGCACATATCTTTTTTTCGTCTGGGTCGAGAAAAAATTAAAAAACTTTGTATTACAAGGAGTATCATATGCTACGCCGTTGTACGCGTTCGAATGTTTTTTGACAAATCAAAATTTACCATCCTTAATTATAGCGATGTTCAAAATGGTGTCCACGAGCTGCAATGCACTCGCGTAGACGGTGAATAAAAGATTATTTAGCATTTTTTATGGCCTCTGCACTGATAGCTGATTGTGAGTATAAATCCACAATCCTTCGTCTCATATCTTCCGGTATTGTTGGAGCATCTGCATAAACTTCTTCTTTTAATGTACCCCATAAAAAGTAATCTTATGGGATAAGATCGGGCGAACGAGCTGGCCAATTAATCATACAGTAATCTTTACTGATCACGATTCGTGATTCACCCTGTATAATTTTCCCACCTTTAAATTCCCAGAGTGGCTCACAGAAATTTTCGAGTATTTTTAAAAAGATGATGGCGAGATCTGAATTAGGCATCGCTCCGAGTTAGTCAACGCGCAATCGATTTCCTTAAAATCAGTCGATTTTTACAGAAAAAGTAAGTGGATACTCGATCGATCGATGTCAATTATTAACTATTTGCTATTCCTTGTATGGAACGCTTAATACTGTGATATACTGTTTAGATTTTCACACCATGCCAAGAAATTTTAATTCGCTGTATCTCATTCTTCACAGCATTGTTAGAACATTTCCTACCGAAGAAGAATTCGAAGTTTCTGCTTACTTAATGGTCTAACGTGAACTCTACTAAATTTGCTGAACCCAGAGCCTCCAAAAGACTGCTATTATTAACAAATTGTGTCTCCCTTTACCTACAGAAATTTTTAATAATGAACATAGGAACAACAAGACTGGAGTATTTGATTTGTAGTTTAAAGTCCCATAAAAAAATAATGAAAAATAAAGAAGTTTTGTTATTGGATTAGTAGTGGTTTCCTTGTCTCCCACCGATATACCCGATCCGGGTCATGTTCACACTTCTCGGAGGCAGCGGCTCTCGAACTTCATGACCCCTGACGAAGTATACCCCGTGGTAGTAGGGATATTTCGACGTCGGTTAACTTAGAAGTCTAGGCGTCCCGATTTCGCTGTATCTTTCGAAATTGACTTCTCGAAAATAAACCGCGTACACTCTATCTTGGATTGCTACGCGAAATTGCCTGCGTGCAGAACGAGGCATCGTCGCCATTATTTCGTTAAATTCTGCGTTGGCTCCAGAATACGAAACGTTCTCCTCGTGCGAAGAAGTAATGTCGCAGAAGAAGACGTCGTAGAGAGTGAGGGAGAGAGAGAGAGACTCCCTCTCCGCGAGAAGGCAAGTCGCTGGGGGACGTCACTTCTGTGCTCGTCGGCCCCCACTGCGGGGCGGACGCAGAAATCGTGGCGGTGGGCGCAGCTAACCCCCACCGCCGACATTAGGTGTGGGTGCGCAATGTACTGCCGCATCTCAGGGGTGGTTATCACCACATTTAAAAAAAAAGAAAGGAATACGATACGTTCTGCTACCGTAGGCACAGAAACGGAAGCGTTTAGTTCAAGTTGTCCAACGCATAAATAAATTCAATCTTGTAATTTTTACAAGGCAACATACATCAGTCACTTTGTGTTCTTAATCCTACAATTATTGAAATTATAATCTTATTTCCAATTTCACCTATTGATGTTTATTATAAATTTATAAAGTCCACCGTCTACTAATTCTTTATCTTGAATCTAGAACGTTTCTCTTGTTAATTACTTCACATAAAGTACTGTTGCTCCATGGAACATATTGCCATAGATTGACCTAATAAGAACCTGATCTAACAGAATCGATACCTTCCTTTTCTAAATGGACATGGCCGATATCGTTCGCGAGCAATCTGAAAGGCAGCCAAACGTGTTTCCTAGCACGATCTTGCACAAATATAGAGTAATACAGTGATACGGGTGGATTAATATCAATCAAACTGGATCTCGAGGCCATTCGGATCATGCTCAAAGCGAGATCCCGTGGGCCAACAGATTCTTCAAAGCGGCTTCCGGTTTGAGCATGAAACAAGAAGAAAGACGAATGGTTGGCTGAAATCGAATGAATGTCCTCTACTTTGTCAGTAGAAGGGGGAAACGTTGAACGAGATATCGGAGACGACACCGGAGCTTGTTAGAATACGTGAAATCTCAGTCGCGTGTCATGTATCGTTAAGTACTTGTTGTGCCGAACAGTTACAAAACTTTTTTATTTTTCGTTATTTTTTTTATGAAACTTTTACCAACATATTCGTGGCATTTTTAAAATGGAACCAAATATGATATAATTCCGATGATATTTACGTGTGTAATGAACGATGGAAGTCTTACCATTACAATTACATTAACGGCAAATTAGTGTAAATGTGATCTGAATTATATCGCGTTTAGTATCATTTTAATCAGAATAATGCCACAAATATATTGGTGAAAGTCTCATAAAAAAATTATTAATAATAAAGAAGTTTTCATTTAAAGCCCTGCGCTCACGCGGGCTTTGATCTGTGCCGGCGACCGCAACTCCCCGCGGCACTTTCTTTCCCATAGGCTGTCCTTCTCTGCGTTCGCAACTTTTATCGTTCGTTACACAAGTAAATATCATCGGAATTATATCATATTTTTTTTAAAATTTTAATCAGAAATATGCAACGAATATGTTAGTAAAAGTTTCATAAAAAAATAACGAAAAATAAAGAAGTTTTGTCATTGGATTAGTAGTGGTTTTCTGGTCTCGCACCGATATAGCCTACAACGTTGTGACACACTCCTCGATAGCGAAGGCTCTCAAGCTTCGCTGTCCGTTTCTCCGTGCAACATTGTATCGGAGAAGGATATTTTCTCAGTTTTCTTATCACTACCGCTTAGTGGTCATAGGTTTCTTATGACTTGTAGACGGATATGACTCTTAGGCTTCCAGCGTGCCCTGTGTAGTTCAAATGTGACGCTCGACGAGAACCTCCGATTTCGTATTCGTGTCAATAAAAAGAACGGCGGGACTGACATACAACGAGAATTCACTGTATATCGCGTTTGTTGTCATTTCGCTGGATCGGTCTTCGAGCGTGTTTACCACTTGACCGGTTCCAAGGGGGATACCCCAGTAGTGGGGAAAAAAATGTTGACAGTTATGGTACTGACCTTTGCGACAGTTATGGAGATAATAATCTGCATTGTAACAGTGAAGTCGGGTCCATAAGTATTCAAAGGATATAGCCGGATAAGATGGTCAAGAATGCCCTTGGATCAAATTGAAAGGCTAATGGGCCACCGATAGGGTGTCAAGAAATAGTGCATTCGTATAAGAAATCCCGAGAATTTCGAAGAAACGGGAAAGGACACGGCGAATAATTTCAATCAGCCTGCAGCAAACAGGTCACGACAAATGTGAAATTGGGAATGCGTCGCCTGTGACCTCGAAATCGTGATCCAGACGGATCGATACGCAATTTGAACCCCCTACAAATACTTTTGCCCCCCGAAATTGGAATCTGCGCTCCTATGTGCGACTTCATTTCAAGTAAATAGTGGAGACGGGTCGTCCCTCAGAAATATTGTAAAATATACGTCCTGTTTTTTCAATGAACAATTTAGCTACCAAAAAAAGTTTTCCAAAATAAACTGACCACCATTTCTTAAACTTCTGAAATTATGATCTGTGGTCGCGTAAAGAACATTGCTCTAAGTAAATAGTGGAAATAATTCATTCTATACGAAAATTGTCGAGAAGAACATTTTTTAATGATCAATTTGTAGCGGCCATCGGGAGTGAAGCGGTTAATTGATCATTTGCGATGTGATTCCTCTTCGACGGACAATCGAGAACTTCATTTGGAGATTAATCGAAGCGGTGGAACGGGACGGTGCACGTTATCCGATCTAGATTTTTATTTCTTAAATCGAGTTTCTTAAAAATTCAGATCCACCTAGCAATCAGCAAATTGACCTAAAAAGTACACCTTTTTGCTAGCTTTTGCTTTATTCAATTCATCTTTTTCGGAGAAAAGAAGATTTTTCTTCCATTAACTTTAATCTTCGACCGTGATAAGCTCTGCTTGTCGGAGGCATGTAATCCCGGTTAAATATAAAATTCAACGAAGCATTTAGTTCATATGACCGCGAACTAAGTAGTCCAGAATATGCGGCTAATACTTTTTGCTGGCAGAACTGCAATGTTTGTAATCGCAAGACACGGTACATTGAATTTGTCACGCAGTCGCGCAGTTCATCTCCTGATGTTGTCCATTACTGTATTAGTCGTCATTTAAATAACCCTGAGCTGCCACTCTGGGCGCACATATTACAATATTCATATATGTACAGAGTTATGCAATGTATAAAAAATAATTGAGAACAGAACAGAGTTCCAAAATCAGTGTCAGCTCACGAGAGATCACGGCAATTTCTGTCCCGAAATTTTGATTCGTTTGTGCAGCGACTAAAGCCGAGATCCTGCAATTTGTGTCGGGAAATCCTAGCCGTCTCTGGCCGCCTGTTGGTCGCGCAGCGTTAACTTTGTAGCGGCCATCGGCACGTACAATAAAACAGTTGACGTGCAAATAGTCGGGTCGGTTTGATGAGGCGAGCGACAGCGAAGCTATTTTTGATAAAGCAGTTTCCAACGCGTGCAATTACAATGTTTTAGACAATGCGTGTCTCGTCCTTCGGAATCTTTCGTTTCCGGCCTCAATAGCAAATGTTGGTATCATAAACACCCGAGTTTCTGAAGGGTCGCTCCGACCGAGGTCCGAGAGCCCACAGCTGGCCGCGGTATGTGCCTCACGGGCCCGAAGAAAAACCCGCTATTATCACAAAACCTCCACGGTCACGCTTAGCATTCCCGAAAAAGTGCGCCTCGAGCGCAAGGAACAAGAGGGGTAATCAGGCCCAAGGAAGATACCTGATTGGTCAGCGATTCTTTTGGATGTCCTTTTTGGACAGCAAATTTTTCCACACAGGACACGCCCTGCAGAGTTTTCCCCAGAACGATTGCGGAAAACGCAGGGTCAGAAACTCCTGAGACGCACCGAGATACAGGTCTCCATTGGTAAAATAAAGTACCTCGAATCCGATAACTTGTCTCGAATCATCTAAAGAGCACGCGAACCACAAGTCCCTTCAAGTTTAACCCTTTGAGTGTTCCCAAATATTAATATATAATATTTGTTTAAAAAGTGCGTGCATTAACACTAGAACTAGATGCCGTGTCAAAATGACGGATTTAAAGTTTTTTAATCTACGAGCGCTGACGAGACTGTGAAAACGCATGCACGGAAGATCGTTTAATAAATAACTTTTTCTATATAGATTGCGGCGCATAACTATAGCACCACTAACATTTTTTATATTTTCGACCTGTAAGAAAATAATTCGGAAAAGCCACTAATATGGTATGACAGAGGAGTATAAATAATGGATTCTAGTTGATATTGATTGAAGTTGTATACATATACAGTGACTCCCAAAAATATTCGGACACTAGCTATAAATAACTTTACGACTTGATAATTCCTTTGTTAATGAAGCAATCGTCCCGGGAATTGTTTCTAGCAATAAAAGATCTATTAATGTTGAAAAACATAAATAATTTATTTGAAAAATGTACATAAATTCCATAATAAAAATTAGTAAAAGAAATAATGTACCATTTTTGGCTCACAAAAATATTCGGACAATATTAATTTTTCAATTTAGATAATGTAATTTAGCATTACAACATTTGTTTAATACTTCGTGGCATAACCATCTTGTTTAAGAACATGTCTTAACCTGTTTGGCATATTGTTTGTAATTTTTTTTAAATATTCAACAGTTATATTCGACCACTCAGTTGCAAGTCTTTGTTTTAATTCAGCTATCGATGTAATTGGGGTTTTTCGAATTTTTCTATCCAATTCATCCCATAAATTCTCGATAGGATTAAGGTCCGGTGATTGGGGCGGCGAATGAAGAATTTTGGGACAGCGGTATAATAC
>NW_027489954.1:0-18081 GCF_050948215.1 Halictus rubicundus | reverse complement strand
ATATCGTATCCTCTATCCTATAATATCATCTACCCTATCCTATTCTCTATCCTATCCTATCCCCTATCCTATTCTATAATCTATCCTATCCTCTATGCAATCCTATCCTCTATCATATCCTATCCTCTATCCTATCCTATCCTCTGTAATATCCTATCCTCTATCCTATCCTATCCTCCATCCTATCCAATCCCCTATTCTATCCTCTATCCGATCATATCCTCTATCCTATCCTATCCTCTATCCTATCCTATCCTCTATCCTATCCTATCCTCTATCCTATCCTATCCTCTATCCTATCCTATCCTCTATCATATCCTATTCTCTATCCTATCCTATCCTCTATCCCATCCTGTCCTCTATCCTATCCTATCATCTATCCTATCCTATCCTCTATCCTATCCTATCCTCTATCCTATCCTATCCTCTATCCTATCCTCTATGCGATACTATCCTCTATGCTATCCTATCGCCTATAATATCGTATCCTGTGTCCTATCCTATCCTCTATCCTATCCTATCCTCTATCCTATCCTATCCTCTATCCTATCCTATCCTCTATCCTATCCTATCCTCTATCCTATCCTATCCTCTATGCTATCCTATCCTCTATCCTATCCTATCCTCTATCCTATCCTATCCTCTATCCTATCCTATCCTCTATCCTATCCTATCCTCTATCCTATCCTATCCTCTATCCTATCCTATCCTCTATCCTATCCTATCCTCTATCCTATCCTATCCTCTATCCTATCCTATCCTCTATCCTATCCTATCCTCTATCCTATCCTATCCTCTTTCCTATCCAATCCCCTACCCTATCCTCTATAATATCGTAACCTCTATCATATTCTATCCTCTATCCTATCCAAACCTCTATCCTGTCCTATCCTCTATCCTGTCCTATCCTCTATCCTATCCTATCCACTATCCTATCCTCTATGCAATCCTATCCTCTATACTATCCTATCCTCTATAATATCGTATCCTCTATCCTATCCTATCCTCGATCCTATCCAATCCCCTATTCTATCCTCTATCCGATCATATCCTCTATCCTATCCTATCCTCTATAATATCGTATCCTCTATCCTATCCTATCCTCTATCCTATAATATCCTCTATCCTATCCTATCCTCTATCCTATCCTCTATCCTATCCTATCCTCTATCCTATCCTATCCTCTATCCTATCCTATCCTCTATCCTATCCTATCCTCTATCCTATCCTATCCTCTATCCTATCCTATCCTCTATCCTATCCTATCCTCTATCCTATCCTATCCTCTTTCCTATCCAATCCCCTACCCTATCCTCTATAATATCGTAACATCTATCATATTCTATCCTCTATCCTATCCAAACCTCTATCCTGTCCTATCCTCTATCCTGTCCTATCCTCTATCCTATCCTATCCACTATCCTATCCTATCCTCTATCCTATCCTATCCTCTATCCTATCCTATCCTCTATATTATCCTATCCTCTATCCTATCCTATTCTCTATCCTATCCAATCCCCTATCTTATCCTCTATGCAATCCTATCCTCTATACTATCCTATCCTCTATAATATCGTATCCTCTGTCCTATCCTATCCTCTATCCTATCCTATCCTCTATCCCATCCTGTCCTCTATCCTATCCTATCATCTATCCTATCCTATCCTCTATCCTATCCTATCCTCTATCCTATCCTATCCTCTATCCTATCCTCTATGCGATACTATCCTCTATGCTATCCTATCGCCTATAATATCGTATCCTGTGTCCTATCCTATCCTCTATCCTATCCTATCCTCTATCCTATCCTATCCTCTATCCTATCCTATCCTCTATCCTATCCTATCCTCTATCCTATCCTATCCTCTATCCTATCCTATCCTCTATCCTATCCTATCCTCTATCCTATCCTCTAGCCTATCCTATCCTCTGTCCTATCCTATCCTCTATCCTATCCTATCCTCTATGCTATCCTATCACCTATAATATCGTATCCTGTGTCCTATCCTATCCTCTATCCTATCCTATCCTCTATCCTATCCTATCCTCTATCCTGTCCTATCCTCTATCCTATCCTATCCACTATCCTATCCTATCCTCTATCCTATCCTATCCTATATCCTATCCTATCCTCTATCGTCTCCTATCCTCTTTCCTATCCAATCCCCTACCCTATCCTCTATCCTATCCTATCCTCTATAATATCGTAACCTCTATCGTATTCTATCCTCTATCCTATCCAATCCTCTATCCTATCCAATCCCCCATCCTATCCTCTATCCGATCATATCCTCTATCCTATCCTATCCTCTATAATATCGTATCCTCTATCCTATAATATCATTTACCCTATCCTATTCTCTATCCTATCCTATCCTCTATCCTATCCTATTCTCTATCCTATCCTATCCTCTATCCTATTCTATAATCTATCCTATCCTCTATGCAATCCTATCCTCTTTCCTATCCAATCCCCTACCCTATCCTCTATCCTATCCTATCCTCTATAATATCGTATCCTCTAACCTATCCTATCCTCTATAATATCCTATCCTCTATCCTATCCTATCCTCTATCCTGTCCTATCCTCTATCCTATCCTATCCACTATCCTATCCTTTCCTCTATCCTATCCTATCCTCTATCCTATCCTATCCTCTATCCTATCCTATCCTCTATATTATCCTATCCTCTATTGTATCCTATTCTCTATCCTATCCAATCCCCTATCCTATCCTCTATGCAATCCTATCCTCTATCCTATCCTATCCTCTATCCTATCCTATTCTCTATCCTATCCTATCCTCTTTCCTATTCTATAATCTATCCTATCCTATTCTCTATCCTATCCAATCCCCTATCCTATCCTCTAAGCAATCCTATCCTCTATCCTATCCTATCCTCTATCGTCTCCTATCCTCTTTCCTATCCAATCCCCTACCCTATCCTCTAACCTATCCTATCCTCTATAATATCCTATCCTCTATCCTATCCTATCCTCTATCCTGTCCTATCCTCTATCCTATCCTATCCACTATCCTATCCTTTCCTCTATCCTATCCTATCGTCTATTAAATCCTATCCTCTATCCTATCCTATCATCTATCCTATCCTATCCTCTATAATATCCTCTATAATATCTTATCCTCTACCCTATCCTATCCTCTGTCCTATCCAATCCTCTATCCTATCCTATCCTCTATCCCATCCTATCCTCTATCCTGTCCCATCCTCTATCCTATCCTATCCTCCATCCTATCGTATCCTCTGTCCTATCCTATCCTGTATCGTATCCTATCCTCTATCCTCTGTCCTATCCTATCCTCTATCCTATCCTATCCTCTATAATATCGTATCCTCTACCCTATCCTATCCTCTATCCTATCCTATCCTCTATCCTATCCTATCCTCTATCCTATCCTATCCTCTTTCCTATCCAATCCCCTACCCTAACCTCTATCCTATCCTATCCTCTATAATATCGTAACCTCTATCATATTCTGTACTCTATCCTATCCAATCCTCTATCCTATCCTATCCTCTATCCTGTCCTATCCTCTATCCTATCCTATCCTCTATCCTATCCTATCCTCTATCCTATCCTATCCTCTATATTATCCTATCCTCTATCCTATCCTATCCTCTATCCTATCCTATCCTCTATCCTATCCTATCCTCTACCCTATCCTATCCTCTATCCTATCCTATCCTCTATCCTATCCTATCCTCTAGCCTATCCTATCCTCTATCCTATCCTATCCCCTATCCTATCCTATCCTCTATCCTATCCTCTATCCGATCATATCCTCTATCCTATCCTATCCTCTATAATATCGTATCCTCTATCCTATAATATCATCTACCCTATCCTATTCTCTATCCTATCCTATCCTCTATCCTATTCTATAATCTATCCTATCCTCTATGCAATCCTATCCTCTATCATATCCTATCCTCTCTCCTATCCTATCCTCTGTAATATCCTATCCTCTATCCTATCCTATCCTCCATCCTATCCAATCCCCTATTCTATCCTCTATCCGATGATATCCTCTATCCTATCCTATCCTCTATCCTATCCTATCCTCTATCCTATCCTATCCTCTATCCTATCCTATCCTCTATCCTATCCTATCCTCTATCCTATCCTATCCTCTATCCTATCCTATCCTCTATCCTATCCTATCCTCTATCCTATCCTATCCTCTATCCTATCCTATCCTCTATCCTATCCTATCCTCTATCCTATTCTCTATCCTCTATCCTATTCTCTATCCTCTATCCTATTCTATGATCTATCCTATCCTCTATGCAATCCTATCCTCTATCCTATCCTATCCTCTATCCTATCCTATCCTTTATCCTATCCTATCCTCTATCCTATCCTACCCTCTATACTATCCTATCCTCTATCCTATCCTATCTTCTATCCTATCCTATCCTATCCTATCCTCTATCCTATCCTATCCTCTATCCTATCCTATCCTCTATCCTATCCTATCCTCTATCCTATCCTCTATCCTACCCTATCCTCTATCCTATCCTATCCTCTATCATATCCTATCCTCTACCCTATCCTATCCTCTATCCTATCCTCTATCCTATCCTCTATCCTATCCTCTATCCTATCCTCTATCCTATCCTATCCTCTATCCTGTCCTATCCTCTATCCTATCCTATCCACTATCCTATCCTATCCTCTATCCTATCCTATCCTCTATCCTATCCTATCCTCTATCCTATCCTATCCTCTATATTATCCTATCCTCTATAATATCCTATTCTCTATCCTATCCAATCCCCTATCCTATCCTCTATCCTATCCTACCCTCTATACTATCCTATCTTCTATCCTATCCTATCCTCTATCCTATCCTATCCTCTATCCTATCCTATCCTCTATCCTATCCTATCCTCTATCCTATCCTATCCTCTATCCTATCCTATCCTCTATCCTATCCTATCTTCTATCCTATCCTATCCTCTATCCTATCCTATCCTCTATCCTATCCTATCCTCTATCCTATCCTATCCTCTATCCTATCCTATCCTCTATCCTATCCTCTATCCTACCCTATCCTCTATCCTATCATATCCTCTATCATATCCTATCCTCTATCCTATCCTCTATCCTATCCTCTATCCTATCCTATCCTCTATAATATCGTTCCTCTATCCTATAATATCATCTACCCTATCCTATTCTCTATCCTATCCTATCCTCTATCCTATTCTATAATCTATCCTATCCTCTATGCAATCCTATCCTGTATCATATCCTATCCTCTATCCTATCCTATCCTCTGTAATATCCTATCCTCTATCCTATCCTATCCTCCATCCTATCCAATCCCCTATTCTATCCTCTATCCGATCATATCCTCTATCCTATCCTATCCTCTATAATATCGTATCCTCTATCCTATCCTATCCTCTATCCTATCCTATCCTCTATCCTATCCTATCCTCTATCCTATCCTATCCTCTATCCTATCCCATCCTCTATCCTATCCTATCCTCTATCCTATCCTATCCTCTATCCTATCCTATCCTCTATCCTATCCTATCCTCTATCCTATCCTATCCTCTATCCTATCCTATCCTCTATCCTATCCTATCCTCTATCCTATCCTATCCTCTATCCTATCCTATCCTCTATCCTATCCTCTATCCTATCCTCTATCCTATCCTCTATCCTATCCTATCCTCTATCCTATCCTATCATCTATCCTATCCTATCCTCCATCCGATCCCATCCTCTATCCTATCCTATCCTCTATAATATCGTGTACTCTATCCTATCCAATCCCATATCCTATCCTATCCTATATCCTATCCTATCCTCTATAACATCCTATCCTCTATCCTATCCTATCCTCTATCCTATCCTATCCTCTATCCTATCCTATCCTCTATCCTATCCTGTCCTCTATCCTATCCTATCCTCTATCCTATCGAATCCCCTATCCTATCCTCTATGCAATCCTATCCTCTATCCTATCCTATCCTCTATAATATCGTATCCTCTATCATATTCTATCCTCTATCCTATCCATTCCTCTATCCTATCCAATCCCCTATCCTATCCTCTATCCGAACATATCCTCTATCCTATCCTATCCTCTATAATATCGTATCCTCTATCCTATAATATCATCTACCCTATCCTATTCTCTATCGTATTCTACCCTCTATCCTATTCTATAATCTATCCTATCCTCTATGCAATCCTATCCTCTATCCTATCCTATCCTCTATCCTATCCTATCCTCTATCCTATCCTACCCTCTATGCTATCCTATCTTCTATCCTATCCTATCCTCTATCCTATCCTATCCTCTATCCTATCCTATCCTCTATCCTATCCTATCCTCTATCCTATCCTATCCTCTATCCTATCCTATCTTCTATCCTATCCTATCCTCTATCCTATCCTATCCTCTATCATATCCTATCCTCTACCCTATCCTATCCTCTATCCTATCCTCTATCCTATCCTCTATCCTATCCTCTATCCTATCCGCTATCCTATCCTATCCTCTATAATATCGTATACTCTATCCTATCCAATCCCCTATCCTATCCAATCCCCTATCCTATCCTATCCTCTATAACATCCTATCCTCTATCCTATCCTATCCTCTATCCGATCCTATCCTCTAGCCTATCCTATCCTCTATCCTATCTTATCCTCTATCCTATCCTATCCTCTATAATATCGTATCCTCTATCCTATCCAATCCCCTATCCTATCGTATCCTCTATCCTATCCTATCCTCTATCCCATCCTGTCCTCTATCCTATCCTATCATCTATCCTATCCTATCCTCTATCCTATCCTATCCTCTATCCTATCCTATCCTCTATCCTATCCTCTATGCGATACTATCCTCTATGCTATCCTATCACCTATAATATCGTATCCTGTGTCCTATCCTATCCTCTATCCTATCCTATCCTCTATCCTATCCTATCCTCTATCCTATCCTATCCTCTATCCTATCCTATCCTCTATCCTATCCTATCCTCTATCCTATCCTATCCTCTATCCTATCCTATCCTCTATCCTATCCTATCCTCTTTCCTATCCAATCCCCTACCCTATCCTCTATCCTATCCTATCCTCTATAATATCGTAACCTCTATCATATTCTATCGTCTATCCTATCCAATCCTCTATCCTATCCTATCCTCTATCCTGTCCTATCCCCTATCCTATCCTATCCACTATCCTATCCTATCCTCTATCCTATCCTATCCTCTATCCTATCCTATCCTCTATCCTATCCTATCCTCTATATTATCCTATCCTCTATCCTATCCTATTCTCTATCCTATCCAATCCCCTATCCTATCCTCTATGCAATCCTATCCTCTATACTATCCTATCCTCTATAATATCGTATCCTCTGTCCTATCCTATCCTCTATCCTATCCTATCCTCTATCCTATCCTATCCCGAACCTATCCTATCCTCTATCCTATCATATCCTCTATCCTATCCTCTATCCTATCCTATCATCTATCCTATCCTATCCTCTATCGTCTCCTATCCTCTTTCCTATCCAATCCCCTACCCTATCCTCTATCCTATCCTATCCTCTATAATATCGTAACCTCTATCATATTCTATCCTCTATCCTATCCAATCCTCTATCCTATCCTATCCTCTATCCTGTCCTATCCTCTATCCTATCCTATCCACTATCCTATCCTATCCTCTATCCTATCCTATCCTCTATCCTATCCTATCCTCTATCCTATCCTATTCTCTATACTATCCTATCCTCTATCCTATTCTATAATGCATCCTATCCTCTATGCAATCCTATCCTCTATCCTATCCTATCCCCTACCCTATCCAATCCCCTATCCTATCCTCTATCCTATCCTCTATCCTATCCTATCCTCTATCCCATCCTGTCCTCTAACATATCCTATAATCTATCCTATCCTATCCTCTATCCTATCCTATCCTCTATCTATTCCTATCCTGTATCCTATTCTATACTCTATTCTATCCTATCCTCTATCCTATCATATTCTCTATCCTATCCTCTATCCTATCCTCTGTGCGATACTACCCTCTATGCTATCCTATCTCCTATAATATCGTATCCTGTGTCCTATTCTATCCTCTATCCTATCCTATCTTCTATCCTATCCTATCCTCTATCCTATCCTATCCTCTATCCTATTCTATCCTCTATTATATCCTATCCTCTATCCTATCCTATCATCTATCCTATCCTATCCTCTATCCTATCCTATCCTCTATCCTATCCTATCCTCTATCCTATCCTATCTTCTATCCTATCCTATCCTCTATCCTATCCTATCCTCTATCCTATCCTATCCTATCCTCTATCCTATCCTATCCTCTATCCTATCCTCTATCCTACCCTATCCTCTATCCTATCCTATCCTCTATCCTATCCTCTATCCTACCCTATCCTCTATCCTATCCTATCCTCTATCCTATCCTATCCTCTATCCTATCCTATCCTCTATCCTATCCTATCCTCTATCCTATCCTCTATCCTATCCTCTATCCTATCCTATCCTCTATCCTATCCTATCATCTATCCTATCCTATCCTCTATCCGATCCCATCCTCTATCCTATCCTATCCTCTATAATATCGTATACTCTATCCTATCCAATCCCATATCCTATCCTATCCTCTATCCTATCCTATCCTCTATAACATCCTATCCTCTATCCTATCCTATCCTCTATCCTATCCTATCCTCTATCCTATCCTATCCTCTATCCTATCCTGTCCTCTATCCTATCCTATCCTCTATCCTATCGAATCCCCTATCCTATCCTCTATGCAATCCTATCCTCTATCCTATCCTATCCTCTATAATATCGTATCCTCTATCATATTCTATCCTCTATCCTATCCATTCCTCTATCCTATCCAATCCCCTATCCTATCCTCTATCCGATCATATCCTCTATCCTATCCTATCCTCTATAATATCGTATCCTCTATCCTATAATATCCTCTATCCTATCCATTCCTCTATCCTATCCAATCCCCTATCCTATCCTCTATCCTATCCAATCCCCTATCCTATCCTCTATCCGATCATATCCTCTATCCTATCCTATCCTCTATAATATCGTATCCTCTATCCTATAATATCATCTACCCTATCCTATTCTCTATCGTATTCTACCCTCTATCCTATTCTATAATCTATCCTATCCTCTATGCAATCCTATCCTCTATCCTATCCTATCCTCTATCCTATCCTATCCTCTATCCTATCCTACCCTCTATACTATCCTATCTTCTATCCTATCCTATCCTCTATCCTATCCTATCCTCTATCCTATCCTATCCTCTATCCTATTCTATCCTCTATTATATCCTATCCTCTATCCTATCCTATCATCTATCCTATCCTATCCTCTATCCTATCCTATCCTCTATCCTATCCTATCCTCTATCCTATCCTATCTTCTATCCTATCCTATCCTCTATCCTATCCTATCCTCTATCCTATCCTATCCTATCCTCTATCCTATCCTATCCTCTATCCTATCCTCTATCCTACCCTATCCTCTATCCTATCCTATCCTCTATCCTATCGTATCCTCTATCCTATCCTATCCTCTATCCTATCCTATCCTCTATCCTATCCTCTATCCTATCCTCTATCCTATCCTATCCTCTATCCTATCCTATCATCTATCCTATCCTATCCTCTATCCGATCCCATCCTCTATCCTATCCTATCCTCTATAATATCGTATACTCTATCCTATCCAATCCCATATCCTATCCTATCCTCTATCCTATCCTATCCTCTATAACATCCTATCCTCTATCCTATCCTATCCTCTATCCTATCCTATCCTCTATCCTATCCTATCCTCTATCCTATCCTGTCCTCTATCCTATCCTATCCTCTATCCTATCGAATCCCCTATCCTATCCTCTATGCAATCCTATCCTCTATCCTATCCTATCCTCTATAATATCGTATCCTCTATCATATTCTATCCTCTATCCTATCCATTCCTCTATCCTATCCAATCCCCTATCCTATCCTCTATCCGATCATATCCTCTATCCTATCCTATCCTCTATAATATCGTATCCTCTATCCTATAATATCCTCTATCCTATCCATTCCTCTATCCTATCCAATCCCCTATCCTATCCTCTATCCTATCCAATCCCCTATCCTATCCTCTATCCGATCATATCCTCTATCCTATCAGATTACCTCTATCTCTAGTCGCTAGTCCTCTGATAACTTATCAAAGTGATGCAGTCTAGTCCTATTCAGATCTACGCTATCCGCTAGCAGCTGAGTAAGAAGCTATCGTAATCTACCCTCTATCCTATCATCTATGAATCTAGTCCTATCCTCTATCAGAGCCTATCCTCTATCCTAGTCCCTATCCTATCCTATCCTAGTCAGCCTATGACCCTCTATCGCTATCGCTACCCTCTATACTATCCTATCTCTATCCTATCCTATCCTCTATCCTATCCTATCCTCTATCCTATCCTATCCTCTATCCTATCCTATCCTCTATCCTATCCTATCCTCTATCCTATCCTATCCTCTATCCTATCCTATCCTCTATCCTATCCTATCCTCTATCCTATCCTATCCTCTATCCTATCCTATCCTCTATCCTATCCTATAGTCTATCCTATCCTATCCTCTTTCCTATCCAATCCCCTACCCTAACCTCTATCCTATCCTATCCTCTATAATATCGTAACCTCTATCATATTCTGTACTCTATCCTATCCAATCCTCTATCCTATCCTATCCTCTATCCTGTCCTATCCTCTATCCTATCCTATCCTCTATCCTATCCTATCCTCTATCCTATCCTATCCTCTATATTATCCTATCCTCTATCCTATCCTATCCTCTATCCTATCCTATCCTCTATCCTATCCTATCCTCTACCCTATCCTATCCTCTATCCTATCCTATCCTCTATCCTATCCTATCCTCTAGCCTATCCTATCCTCTATCCTATCCTATCCTCTATCCTATCCTATCCTCTATCCTATCCTCTATCCGATCATATCCTCTATCCTATCCTATCCTCTATAATATCGTATCCTCTATCCTATAATATCATCTACCCTATCCTATTCTCTATCCTATCCTATCCTCTATCCTATTCTATAATCTATCCTATCCTCTATGCAATCCTATCCTCTATCATATCCTATCCTCTATCCTATCCTATCCTCTGTAATATCCTATCCTCTATCCTATCCTATCCTCCATCCTATCCAATCCCCTATTCTATCCTCTATCCGATCATATCCTCTATCCTATCCTATCCTCTATCCTATCCTATCCTCTATCCTATCCTATCCTCTATCCTATCCTATCCTATCCTCTATCCTATCCTATCCTCTATCCTATCCTATCCTCTATCCTATCCTATCCTCTATCCTATCCTATCCTCTATCCTATCCTATCCTCTATCCTATCCTATCCTCTATCCTATCCTATCCTCTATCCTATCCTATCCTCTATCCTATTCTCTATCCTCTATCCTATTCTATGATCTATCCTATCCTCTATGCAATCCTATCCTCTATCCTATCCTATCCTCTATCCTATCCTATCCTTTATCCTATCCTATCCTCTATCCTATCCTACCCTCTATACTATCCTATCCTCTATCCTATCCTATCCTCTATCCTATCCTATCCTATCCTATCCTCTATCCTATCCTATCCTCTATCCTATCCTATCCTCTATCCTATCCTCTATCCTACCCTATCCTCTATCCTATCCTATCCTCTATCATATCCTATCCTCTACCCTATCCTATCCTCTATCCTATCCTCTATCCTATCCTCTATCCTATCCTCTATCCTATCCTCTATGCGATACTATCCTCTATGCTATCCTATCACCTATAATATCGTATCCTGTGTCCTATCCTATCCTCTATCCTATCCTATCCTCTATCCTATCCTATCCTCTATCCTATCCTATCCTCTATCCTATCCTATCCTCTATCCTATCCTATCCTCTATCCTATCCTATCCTCTATCCTATCCTATCCTCTATCCTATCCTATCCTCTTTCCTATCCAATCCCCTACCCTATCCTCTATCCTATCCTATCCTCTATAATATCGTAACCTCTATCATATTCTATCGTCTATCCTATCCAATCCTCTATCCTATCCTATCCTCTATCCTGTCCTATCCCCTATCCTATCCTATCCACTATCCTATCCTATCCTCTATCCTATCCTATCCTCTATCCTATCCTATCCTCTATCCTATCCTATCCTCTATTTTATCCTATCCTCTATCCTATCCTATTCTCTATCCTATCCAATCCCCTATCCTATCCTCTATGCAATCCTATCCTCTATACTATCCTATCCTCTATAATATCGTATCCTCTGTCCTATCCTATCCTCTATCCTATCCTATCCTCTATCCTATCCTATCCCGAACCTATCCTATCCTCTATCCTATCATATCCTCTATCCTATCCTCTATCCTATCCTATCATCTATCCTATCCTATCCTCTATCGTCTCCTATCCTCTTTCCTATCCAATCCCCTACCCTATCCTCTATCCTATCCTATCCTCTATAATATCGTAACCTCTATCATATTCTATCCTCTATCCTATCCAATCCTCTATCCTATCCTATCCTCTATCCTGTCCTATCCTCTATCCTATCCTATCCACTATCCTATCCTATCCTCTATCCTATCCTATCCTCTATCCTATCCTATCCTCTATCCTATCCTATTCTCTATACTATCCTATCCTCTATCCTATTCTATAATGCATCCTATCCTCTATGCAATCCTATCCTCTATCCTATCCTATCCCCTACCCTATCCAATCCCCTATCCTATCCTCTATCCTATCCTCTATCCTATCCTATCCTCTATCCCATCCTGTCCTCTAACATATCCTATAATCTATCCTATCCTATCCTCTATCCTATCCTATCCTCTATCTATTCCTATCCTGTATCCTATTCTATACTCTATTCTATCCTATCCTCTATCCTATCATATTCTCTATCCTATCCTCTATCCTATCCTCTGTGCGATACTACCCTCTATGCTATCCTATCTCCTATAATATCGTATCCTGTGTCCTATTCTATCCTCTATCCTATCCTATCTTCTATCCTATCCTATCCTCTATCCTATCCTATCCTCTATCCTATTCTATCCTCTATTATATCCTATCCTCTATCCTATCCTATCATCTATCCTATCCTATCCTCTATCCTATCCTATCCTCTATCCTATCCTATCCTCTATCCTATCCTATCTTCTATCCTATCCTATCCTCTATCCTATCCTATCCTCTATCCTATCCTATCCTATCCTCTATCCTATCCTATCCTCTATCCTATCCTCTATCCTACCCTATCCTCTATCCTATCCTATCCTCTATCCTATCCTCTATCCTACCCTATCCTCTATCCTATCCTATCCTCTATCCTATCCTATCCTCTATCCTATCCTATCCTCTATCCTATCCTATCCTCTATCCTATCCTCTATCCTATCCTCTATCCTATCCTATCCTCTATCCTATCCTATCATCTATCCTATCCTATCCTCTATCCGATCCCATCCTCTATCCTATCCTATCCTCTATAATATCGTATACTCTATCCTATCCAATCCCATATCCTATCCTATCCTCTATCCTATCCTATCCTCTATAACATCCTATCCTCTATCCTATCCTATCCTCTATCCTATCCTATCCTCTATCCTATCCTATCCTCTATCCTATCCTGTCCTCTATCCTATCCTATCCTCTATCCTATCGAATCCCCTATCCTATCCTCTATGCAATCCTATCCTCTATCCTATCCTATCCTCTATAATATCGTATCCTCTATCATATTCTATCCTCTATCCTATCCATTCCTCTATCCTATCCAATCCCCTATCCTATCCTCTATCCGATCATATCCTCTATCCTATCCTATCCTCTATAATATCGTATCCTCTATCCTATAATATCCTCTATCCTATCCATTCCTCTATCCTATCCAATCCCCTATCCTATCCTCTATCCTATCCAATCCCCTATCCTATCCTCTATCCGATCATATCCTCTATCCTATCCTATCCTCTATAATATCGTATCCTCTATCCTATAATATCATCTACCCTATCCTATTCTCTATCGTATTCTACCCTCTATCCTATTCTATAATCTATCCTATCCTCTATGCAATCCTATCCTCTATCCTATCCTATCCTCTATCCTATCCTATCCTCTATCCTATCCTACCCTCTATACTATCCTATCTTCTATCCTATCCTATCCTCTATCCTATCCTATCCTCTATCCTATCCTATCCTCTATCCTATTCTATCCTCTATTATATCCTATCCTCTATCCTATCCTATCATCTATCCTATCCTATCCTCTATCCTATCCTATCCTCTATCCTATCCTATCCTCTATCCTATCCTATCTTCTATCCTATCCTATCCTCTATCCTATCCTATCCTCTATCCTATCCTATCCTATCCTCTATCCTATCCTATCCTCTATCCTATCCTCTATCCTACCCTATCCTCTATCCTATCCTATCCTCTATCCTATCGTATCCTCTATCCTATCCTATCCTCTATCCTATCCTATCCTCTATCCTATCCTCTATCCTATCCTCTATCCTATCCTATCCTCTATCCTATCCTATCATCTATCCTATCCTATCCTCTATCCGATCCCATCCTCTATCCTATCCTATCCTCTATAATATCGTATACTCTATCCTATCCAATCCCATATCCTATCCTATCCTCTATCCTATCCTATCCTCTATAACATCCTATCCTCTATCCTATCCTATCCTCTATCCTATCCTATCCTCTATCCTATCCTATCCTCTATCCTATCCTGTCCTCTATCCTATCCTATCCTCTATCCTATCGAATCCCCTATCCTATCCTCTATGCAATCCTATCCTCTATCCTATCCTATCCTCTATAATATCGTATCCTCTATCATATTCTATCCTCTATCCTATCCATTCCTCTATCCTATCCAATCCCCTATCCTATCCTCTATCCGATCATATCCTCTATCCTATCCTATCCTCTATAATATCGTATCCTCTATCCTATAATATCCTCTATCCTATCCATTCCTCTATCCTATCCAATCCCCTATCCTATCCTCTATCCTATCCAATCCCCTATCCTATCCTCTATCCGATCATATCCTCTATCCTATCCTATCCTCTATAATATCGTATCCTCTATCCTATAATATCATCTACCCTATCCTATTCTCTATCGTATTCTACCCTCTATCCTATTCTATAATCTATCCTATCCTCTATGCAATCCTATCCTCTATCCTATCCTATCCTCTATCCTATCCTATCCTCTATCCTATCCTACCCTCTATACTATCCTATCTTCTATCCTATCCTATCCTCTATCCTATCCTATCCTCTATCCTATCCTATCCTCTATCCTATCCTATCCTCTATCCTATCCTATCCTCTATCCTATCCTATCCTCTATCCTATCCTATCCTCTATCCTATCCTATCCTCTATCCTATCCTATCCTCTATCCTATCCTATCCTCTATCCTATCCTATAGTCTATCCTATCCTATCCTCTTTCCTATCCAATCCCCTACCCTAACCTCTATCCTATCCTATCCTCTATAATATCGTAACCTCTATCATATTCTGTACTCTATCCTATCCAATCCTCTATCCTATCCTATCCTCTATCCTGTCCTATCCTCTATCCTATCCTATCCTCTATCCTATCCTATCCTCTATCCTATCCTATCCTCTATATTATCCTATCCTCTATCCTATCCTATCCTCTATCCTATCCTATCCTCTATCCTATCCTATCCTCTACCCTATCCTATCCTCTATCCTATCCTATCCTCTATCCTATCCTATCCTCTAGCCTATCCTATCCTCTATCCTATCCTATCCTCTATCCTATCCTATCCTCTATCCTATCCTCTATCCGATCATATCCTCTATCCTATCCTATCCTCTATAATATCGTATCCTCTATCCTATAATATCATCTACCCTATCCTATTCTCTATCCTATCCTATCCTCTATCCTATTCTATAATCTATCCTATCCTCTATGCAATCCTATCCTCTATCATATCCTATCCTCTATCCTATCCTATCCTCTGTAATATCCTATCCTCTATCCTATCCTATCCTCCATCCTATCCAATCCCCTATTCTATCCTCTATCCGATCATATCCTCTATCCTATCCTATCCTCTATCCTATCCTATCCTCTATCCTATCCTATCCTCTATCCTATCCTATCCTATCCTCTATCCTATCCTATCCTCTATCCTATCCTATCCTCTATCCTATCCTATCCTCTATCCTATCCTATCCTCTATCCTATCCTATCCTCTATCCTATCCTATCCTCTATCCTATCCTATCCTCTATCCTATCCTATCCTCTATCCTATTCTCTATCCTCTATCCTATTCTATGATCTATCCTATCCTCTATGCAATCCTATCCTCTATCCTATCCTATCCTCTATCCTATCCTATCCTCTATCCTATCCTATCCTTTATCCTATCCTATCCTCTATCCTATCCTACCCTCTATACTATCCTATCCTCTATCCTATCCTATCCTCTATCCTATCCTATCCTATCCTATCCTCTATCCTATCCTATCCTCTATCCTATCCTATCCTCTATCCTATCCTCTATCCTACCCTATCCTCTATCCTATCCTATCCTCTATCATATCCTATCCTCTACCCTATCCTATCCTCTATCCTATCCTCTATCCTATCCTCTATCCTATCCTCTATCCTATCCTCTATCCTATCCTATCCTCTATCCTGTCCTATCCTCTATCCTATCCTATCCACTATCCTATCCTATCCTCTATCCTATCCTATCCTCTATCCTATCCTATCCTCTATCCTATCCTATCCTCTATATTATCCTATCCTCTATCCTATCCTATTCTCTATCCTATCCAATCCCCTATCCTATCCTCTATCCTATCCTACCCTCTATACTATCCTATCTTCTATCCTATCCTATCCTCTATCCTATCCTATCTTCTATCCTATCCTATCCTCTATCCTATCCTATCCTCTATCCTATCCTATCCTCTATCCTATCCTATCCTCTATCCTATCCTCTATCCTACCCTATCCTCTATCCTATCATATCCTCTATCATATCCTATCCTCTATCCTATCCTCTATCCTATCCTCTATCCTATCCTATCCTCTATAATATCGTATCCTCTATCCTATAATATCATCTACCCTATCCTATTCTCTATCCTATCCTATCCTCTATCCTATTCTATAATCTATCCTATCCTCTATGCAATCCTATCCTGTATCATATCCTATCCTCTATCCTATCCTATCCTCTGTAATATCCTATCCTCTATCCTATCCTATCCTCCATCCTATCCAATCCCCTATTCTATCCTCTATCCGATCATATCCTCTATCCTATCCTATCCTCTATAATATCGTATCCTCTATCCTATCCTATCCTCTATCCTATCCTATCCTCTATCCTATCCTATCCTCTATCCTATCCTATCCTCTATCCTATCCTATCCTCTATCCTATCCTATCCTCTATCCTATCCTATCCTCTATCCTATCCTATCCTCTATCCTATCCTATCCTCTATCCTATCCTATCCTCTATCCTATCCTATCCTCTATCCTATCCTATCCTCTATCCTATCCTATCCTCTATCCTATCCTCTATCCTATCCTCTATCCTATCCTCTATCCTATCCTCTATCCTATCCTCTATCCTATCCTATCCTCTATCCTATCCTATCATCTATCCTATCCTATCCTCCATCCGATCCCATCCTCTATCCTATCCTATCCTCTATAATATCGTGTACTCTATCCTATCCAATCCCATATCCTATCCTATCCTATATCCTATCCTATCCTCTATAACATCCTATCCTCTATCCTATCCTATCCTCTATCCTATCCTATCCTCTATCCTATCCTATCCTCTATCCTATCCTGTCCTCTATCCTATCCTATCCTCTATCCTATCGAATCC
>NW_027489953.1:0-18117 GCF_050948215.1 Halictus rubicundus | reverse complement strand
TATACATTAGTAACCACATCTATTTGTCCGCGGCGAAAACCGAGCTGTCGAACTCGAGACGGGAAGGACTCGCCGCGTCTCTTTCTTTTCATATGCTGTCCTTCTTTGCGTCCGAAACTTCCGTCGTTCATTACACAAGTAAATATCATCGGAATTTTGTCATATTTGGTACCGTTTTCCTTAGAAAAATGCCACGAGTATGTTGGTGAAAGTCCGATAGAAAAATAATTAATAATGAAAAAGTTTATTTTTTTATTTAAAGGCCTGAGCTCACGCCAGTCTTTCATCTTTTCCGAACGCTTCGACTCTCCGCGGCTCTTTCTTTCCCATACGCTGTCCTTTTTCGCGTCCGAAACATCAATCGTTCATTACACAAGCAATTATCGTCGGAATTATATCATATTTGGTTTCATTTTAATCAGAAAAATGTCACGAATATGTTGGTAAAAGTTAAAAAAAAAAAAAAATAACGAAAAATAAAGAAGTTTTGTGATTGGATTAGTAGTGGTCTTCTGGCCTCACACCGATATAGCCGACAATGTGTGGCCCACTCCTCGGGGAGGACGCTTCTCTAGTTTCGCTGTCCGCTTCTCCGTGCAACATTATATGTATCGTAGACGGATATTCTCTCCTTTTGAATGCCAGTCATTCTGGTGTGCCCAGAGTTGGGCATTATTAGATAAAAATTATTTAAATAACGATTCGAATAAAAGATACTTCATCTTTATTCGTTATTCGAAGGTTCGAATAAAAAAGGTATCCTTATTCGACGAGTATCGAATAAATAATTTTATTCGACGAGAATTTATCCGACGAATAAAGATACTTTTTTTTATTCGAAGCGGATTTATTCAAACTACGAGAAATTTTTTCATCTTTCATCTGTATCATTTATTCGAAGGCTTCAAATAAATGCTCGAATAACTTTTGCCGAGTGCCGAGCTTCAAAGACCCAGCGACGACAGACGACATACAATGTAAACGGATGGAGAATACGCGCACGTATGAAAGTTTAAACTTTCAGATTTTTTTGTTACAAACTGTGGTCGTAAAAAAAATGAAAAACCTCCAAAAAATCGGAAAAATACAGATTTCTCAAAAATTTGAAAACATGCTATTCTACTGTTTAGTTCCTTGTTAAAGTACTATAACAGGCAGTGTCGTCAATTTTTTTTAGATTTTTTGTTGTGGGACATCATCGTCAAAAAACAATAAAAACCGAATTTTTTCGACGTTTTTGCTATTAGGAGGAAAGTTACACTTGTTGGTTTTATCGCAGCTATATATTAAGTAATTTTTAGCATTATTAAATTGAAACAAGTAATTCTTTGACCTAAGAAATGTGATTTAAGAGAAAGAATAAATTGTATTTTGTGTGATATATACCAGAATGTTCGTAAAGTTTTGTAACATCGCCGGACGTGTGTCGAACTAAGGAGCGGATACGCTGGGGTTCTTATCCCGTCGGTGGTAAATGTTTTTTCCCATACATCATCTTTATTTTTTCAATTTCTTATATTATTTATTCATGTGATTTTAACAATATTTTTTTAATGTTTTAAAAATATTGAAGTAACATTGATTAGGCAATGAATATTTATATTATCGTGTTCGTCTACGATTTCCGCCAGATATGAAATTGCTTGTGAAAATTGGTAAGATTCCGTGAAAAGAATTTTGAAATCTACGTCTGTCATTTCCAGAAAATCAAGAAATCAATACTGTTTGAAATGGAATCTTTTTGCGGTTCCAATTGTTTTGACCATCTTAATCGGCTATGCCCTTTTAAATCTTATCACCTATACTTGCACAGTACCGAATGACAGGCTGTTGGAACTTCCAACTTCCAACTTGGTTTCACGTTAATTTTCAACATTATAAACAATTTTGCGACAACACATTTTTACGACTGTACAGTGAACCGGAGTATAATATAAAGGAATATATAAAATACCGTTCTTTACAGATCACATCTAGTTATTTACATAAATCTAGGAAATAGTTGTTATTGCATAATTATTTTCAATAAGGGTTATACAAATTCTGAATCAACATTTCACTATCAAAATATATAATAAAACATCGCAAACATTTAGCATTGTCAATATACTAAAATGCTTGATAATATCAATGTGCTGATCTTCCTGCTGTAACTCGCATCATGTCATTTTACGCCTGATTTTATTTCGAGCCGTTCGCTTCGTTGCGAGCAGCTCGCATCGTGCGAGTACTCGACTCGACTCGAAAAGCGAGTCCCGGCTCGACTGGACCCGAGCTCGGCTCGCATATGCGAGCTTGGCTGCAGGCCTAGTGCCAGGTGGGTGCTGGGATCGGTCGGTAACGGCCCCAATGTCGAGATACTCTCGTCGGTTGTGGAACTAAGAAAGTGGAACTATCACTGATCTCAAATACCAACATCGCTAAACATGCCGCGCTCGCTACCTAAATAGAACATTTGCTCGTGAATTACGGAAGAAACGTCAGTGACATAGGCAATAAATAAACGGATAATGCGTAGAATGAGAATAATTATTTTTTATTGTATAATTTCATTACACTATTATTGCCTTCTTATTTTCCGTATTATTCACCATTGTAATCATTATTTTATAATCGATAGTTTATAGGTGAAATTAATTAATTTGGAACTTATTGCGATATTTATAAAATAATGATTATTCAACAAAATATATTCTGTAATAGTTATAGAATAAAAAAAAAAGAATAAATACAATATTCAAGTAATGACAAAATTCAATCGTTCTTATTGTGATCCGTAGTAACAAACACAGAAAATTATTTTTTTTACTTATTTAACCGATAATACCACTTCTAATGCTGGACTGCAATTATTCAAGTAAAGGTAGTAACGAAATAAAAGTGTTATGTAATGAAACTAACTTTCGACGGATCTTATCCATATAAAGCTATTTGGTGGCAGTATTATTGCTATTTGTACAGACACGCAGATACACAGATTCTTATATCTTGCAATGCACGTTGTTTTTTTCTCCGTCAACCGATTTCGATGAAATTTTCAGCTTCTGTATCCCTAACATAGAGGTAGAGATAAAAGTTTTGAAAAGTGTCTGTCATTTTAAGTTTTAATTATAATTGTATTGATTGCTATTTTTTATACCTTATAGAATTGTTTCTTTACATTTAATATTCTTTATATTTTATCAGCAATAAACTTTATGTATAATCATTAATTGTATTGTTAAATTTAACTTTCTGTGAGTAATTGTCAATACATATACATTAGTAACCACATCTATTTGTCCGCGGCGAAAACCAAGCTGTCGAACTCGAGACGGGAAGGACTCGCCGCGTCTCTTTCTTTTCATATGCTGTCCTTCTTTGCGTCCGAAACTTCCGTCGTTCATTACACAAGTAAATATCATCGGAATTTTGTCATATTTGGTACCGTTTTCCTTAGAAAAATGCCACGAGTATGTTGGTGAAAGTCCGATAGAAAAATAATTAATAATGAAAAAGTTTATTTTTTTATTTAAAGGCCTGAGCTCACGCCAGTCTTTCATCTTTTCCGAACGCTTCGACTCTCCGCGGCTCTTTCTTTCCCATACGCTGTCCTTTTTCGCGTCCGAAACATCAATCGTTCATTACACAAGCAATTATCGTCGGAATTATATCATATTTGGTTTCATTTTAATCAGAAAAATGTCACGAATATGTTGGTAAAAGTTAAAAAAAAAAAAAAAATAACGAAAAATAAAGAAGTTTTGTGATTGGATTAGTAGTGGTCTTCTGGTCTCACACCGATATAGCCGACAATGTGTGGCCCACTCCTCGGGGAGGACGCTTCTCTAGTTTCGCTGTCCGCTTCTCCGTGCAACATTATATGTATCGTAGACGGATATTCTCTCCTTTTGAATGCCAGTCATTCTGGTGTGCCCAGAGTTGGGCATTATTAGATAAAAATTATTTAAATAACGATTCGAATAAAAGATACTTCATCTTTATTCGTTATTCGAAGGTTCGAATGAAAAAGGTATCTTTATTCGACGAGTATCGAATAAATAATTTTATTCGACGAGAATTTATCCGACGAATAAAGATACTTTTTTTTATTCGAAGCGGATTTATTCAAACTACGAGAAATTTTTTCATCTTTCATCTGTATCTTTTATCCGAAGGCTTCAAATAAATGCTCGAATAACTTTTGCCGAGTGCCGAGCTTCAAAGACCCAGCGACGACAGACGACATACAATGTAAACGGATGGAGAATCGCGCACGAATGAAAGTTTAAACTTTTAGATTGTGCAATATATCCTCATGAAATTGTGACGAGCGAATGGAGGGGATTTTCCTGATGAAAATGAGATCAAATTCGGGTGTAATCGACCAAGTTTCACTGATACGTAATGTTACGATAAAAATTACAATCTCATTAAAGACAGTCCAAATGATGTCGTGTTTAGACTCATTTTGATCGGGATGAGCTCTACAACTCATTCGTATTAACAATATTGTTCTGATTAAAAACATAAAAGCATAAATTGCCAATAATGTTGGATTCTCCATCTGCTTACATTGTAGGCTGTTGGTCGGTCTTTATAAAAAAATCTTTATTCGTCGAATAAATTCATTACGTGCGGAATAGAGATAACATAATTATTTTTATTTGACGCGTAACAAATCATTTTTTATCTTTTATTCGCTGTTTGAAATGTCTATTTCAATAAAAATTTGCCCATCTTTGCTTCTACAATTATATTATTTTATATTATATTAATTCATCCACGTGATTCTCTCTCAAACTCTATACTATTCGGAATAGTACGTTAAATAAACGCTACTCTGGTTTTCAACATATTTCTGTTCCCACAGATCGATTCTTGGAACAATTATCTATAAAAAAAAAAAGTGTAAGGAAATAATGCTTGTTCATGAAATATTTTTAAATTACAAATTAAGGTATCTCATATGGAAGTAGAAATTGATTTTCCTAAAATTATGCTTTAATAATTTCTTACGTAAAATATTTTGACGAATTTTTCGTCCTTGATATTAGTTTTACTTTTAATATTTTAGATCTTAAAAAGCAACACTAAAAAAAAATATCTTTTTAATTTGAATACGTTTGTCGGAGAATGTAACATTTGATAATCGATATGGGTCCGTGATGATTCACCTTCTCAGCGACGAGAAGTTCCTTAGTGGTCTTCTGCACCGACGAGATACCGTCGTTGGCCTTCTGTTTCTTACTCCAGCCAAAATCTATCCTAGAGAGCGGTAGACAACACCGTATTTTTCGAGCGACACATTCTCCCGTAAGGCTGTCAGTCTTTATATATATCTGGTCGGTGGATCAGTGCACCCACGAGATATATATATATAAAGACTGCCAGCCCCCGTGTTAAACTGCGAGTCTCAAAGTGGGTGCCAGGTGGGTGCTGGGAGCGGTCGGTAACGGCCCTAATGTCGAGATACTCTCGTCGGTTGTGGAACTAAAAGAACATTTGCTCGTGAATTATGGAAAAAACGTCAGTGACAGAGGCAATAAATAAACGTATAATGCGTAGAATGAAAATAATTATCTTTTATTGTATAATTTCATTACACTCTTATTGCCTTCTTATTTTCCATATTGTTCACCATTGTAATCATTATTTTATAATCGATAATTTATAGGTGTAATTAATTAATTTGGAACTTCTTGCGATATTTATAAAATAATGATTATTCAACAAAATATATTCTGTAATGGTTATAGAATAAAAAAAAAAGAATAAATACAATATTCAAGTAATGTGGCGGACCCCTTGGAGAAGGGTTGATCGGACCCAGGTAGGAGCGTCGTCTGCGGGCTGGGACCTTGGACGCACTTGGTCGCCAGGCCCAAGCTCTTCCCGAGCGCACACTTAGTCGCCGGAAGTCTATTCCTACCTGGGGTGCACATTTGGCGACCAGGTTCGGGGTTTTTCCTTGGCGTGCACATTTGGCCGCCAACCCTTGACTTTCGCCAGGACACGGATGTTCGGTGCAAGGACACGAACTTTCTCCAAGGGGCACGTACAGGAAGCGACATCCCCACTCCAGAAGTTTTCTTGTTCGAAGGAAATTCCTGGAGGATATAAGCGCGGATTCTGACGGATGACAGGGTCAGTCAGTCATTCAGTCAGTCAGTTCAAGTCAGTCAGTCGTTGTGAGAAGTCGTCATTCGCCGTCAGTTGTTCGTATAGTCGTTTATCCGTAGTTCTTGTTTCATTGTTATTTCATTTTCTTTGTTCCTTGTTACGTCGTTGAGTTTTTGTTGCTTATTTAATAAATGGTTATTGTTATATTGGGTGAATCCTTTACTGAACACCCAAACCACAACACATACCAAAAGGTAATAAAAATTTTTTTATCTTTTATTCGTTACTCGAAATTTTTATTTAGATAAATATTTTGCCCAACTCTGGTTGAGCTTAGCTCGGCTCGATTGTGCGAGTCGAGTCGAGTACTCGCACGATGCGAGCTATCCGCACCGATGCGAGCTGCTCGAAATAAAATCAGGCGTAAAATGACATGATGCGAGTTACAGCGGGAAGATCAGCACATCGATATTATCAAGCATTTTAGTATATTGACAATGCTAAATGTTTGCGATGTTTTATTATATATTTTGATGGTGAAATGTTGATTCAGAATTTCTATAACCCTTATTGAAAATAATTATGCAATAACAACTATTTCCTAGATTTATGTAAATAACTAGCTGTGATCTGTAAAGAACGGTATTTTATATATTCCTTTATATTATACTCCGGGGTTCAGTGTACAGTCGTAAAAATGTGTTGTTGCAAAATTGTTTATAATGTTGAAAATTAACGTTAAGCTTCGTTAAATAGTTTTTGAAAGGAATGGGTATATAAACAATATTGTATAATATTGATGTGTATTTATACGAGGTCGCCGCCGCGTCTACAATGTATGCTGGCGGTTCGTCGGCGTGCTCTTTGCACAGGCCGCCACACTGGTACTCGCACCAAAGGTCAAAAGACTGAATTCTGGTAAGCTGAGAAAAACTGTTTGACAGAATCTGAGCTAACTAACCTGAGAATAGAGATTGTCTTAGACTTTTATATTTTTCGATAATGAATAACTAAGCTAGTGGCTCGATGGGGAGGGAGGAAGAGCAAAACGCATACGCGTGCCGGTAGATTAAATACTCAGAGCGGGTGACCTAAGTGGGCGAGTGCAGGCGAGAGCCGGTCATAAACCTTAGCTCGCTGATGAGAGCCCTACTGTCCCATTGTACGGAAGTACACTTTTTAGAAGAAATGGCCGAGATAACGAACCAAAAAGGCAGTAAACCATTTTCACACTGCACAATTATAAACATGGAGATAGCGCAGGTTGCTTAGCGAGAAACGTGCGGCCGCTTCTCGTTATACATTATGCAGTCAGTCTCATAATTGATGGCAGACACTTTAAATCAGAATAACTTTTTTTATAAATCGACCAAACGACTTCAGCTGTTCTGCCAAGCTAGATAGATTAATTTACTAGATGACATGTAATGAAAACGCAGGAAAAATTGCGTTATATAATTGCGTTAATTGTCGAGCTAGGAAGTAGATTTAACTTTGCTGCCACTACGAATTATTTGGTAGTTAGCATGATTTTGCACCATCGTATAAAAGATCGACTGTTATCCATGGAGAAGAGCCAACAATTGCAAATTGAAAAAAGATTTAGATTAAAATATTAACTAAACAGAAAGTATGACGAGTGTTGAACGTAGACATCAGATCCTTTTAAAAGGGCCTAGCCGATTTATGGTCAAAACTGCCCTTAGAGGAAAAACCCCTCTGAGTAAAATTTCAACCCCCTATCTTGCCCATGAGGTTAGTTACAGGGTAAATTAGATTTCGCGCTTCTCCGCGTATTTCCCGCACTCTGATGCTTTCTAAAATTCTGAAAAAAATGTGACATATTTTGGATTCTAAGGCTGATTTTTGATAATTTTTTCAGATTTTTTTGTTACAAACTGTGGTCGTAAAAAAAAATGAAAAACCTCCAAAAAATCGGAAAAATGCAGATTTCTCAAAAATTTGAAAACATGCTATTCTACTGTTTAGTTCCTTGTTAAAGTACTATAACAGGCAGTGTCGTCAATTTTTTTTAGATTTTTTGTTGTGGGACATCATCGTCAAAAAACAATAAAAACCGAATTTTTTCGACGTTTTTGCTATTAGGAGGAAAGTTACACTTGTTGGTTTTATCGCAGCTATATATTAAGTAATTTTTAGCATTATTAAATTGAAACAAGTAATTCTTTGACCTAAGAAATGTGATTTAAGAGAAAGAATAAATTGTATTTTGTGTGATATATACCAGAATGTTCGTAAAGTTTTGTAACATCGCCGGACGTGTGTCGAACTAAGGAGCGGATACGCTGGGGTTCTTATCCCGTCGGTGGTAAATGTTTTTTCCCATACATCATCTTTATTTTTTCAATTTCTTATATTATTTATTCATGTGATTTTAACAATATTTTTTTAATGTTTTAAAAATATTGAAGTAACATTGATTAGGCAATGAATATTTATATTATCGTGTTCGTCTACGATTTCCGCCAGATATGAAATTGCTTGTGAAAATTGGCAAGATTCCGTGAAAAGAATTTTGAACTCTACGTCTGTCATTTCCAGAAAATCAAGAAATCAATACTGTTTGAAATGGAATCTTTTTGCGGTTCCAATTGTTTTGACCATCTTAATCGGCTATGCCCTTTTAAATCTTATCACCTATACTTGCACAGTACCGAATGACAGGCTGTTGGAACTTCCAACTTCCAACTTGGTTTCACGTTAATTTTCAACATTATAAACAATTTTGCGACAACACATTTTTACGACTGTACACTGAACCCCGGAGTATAATATAAAGGAATATGTAAAATACCGTTCTTTACAGATCACATCTAGTTATTTACATAAATCTAGGAAATAGTTGTTATTGCATAATTATTTTCAATAAGGGTTATACAAATTCTGAATCAACATTTCACTATCAAAATATATAATAAAACATCGCAAACATTTAGCATTGTCAATATACTAAAATGCTTGATAATATCAATGTGCTGATCTTCCTGCTGTAACTCGCATCATGTCATTTTACGCCTGATTTTATTTCGAGCCGTTCGCTTCGTTGCGAGCAGCTCGCATCGTGCGAGTACTCGACTCGACTCGAAAAGCGAGTCCCGGCTCGACTGGACCCGAGCTCGGCTCGCATATGCGAGCTTGGCTGCAGGCCTAGTGCCAGGTGGGTGCTGGGATCGGTCGGTAACGGCCCCAATGTCGAGATACTCTCGTCGGTTGTGGAACTAAGAAAGTGGAACTATCACTGATCTCAAATACCAACATCGCTAAACATGCCGCGCTCGCTACCTAAATAGAACATTTGCTCGTGAATTACGGAAGAAACGTCAGTGACATAGGCAATAAATAAACGGATAATGCGTAGAATGAGAATAATTATTTTTTATTGTATAATTTCATTACACTATTATTGCCTTCTTATTTTCCGTATTATTCACCATTGTAATCATTATTTTATAATCGATAGTTTATAGGTGAAATTAATTAATTTGGAACTTATTGCGATATTTATAAAATAATGATTATTCAACAAAATATATTCTGTAATAGTTATAGAATAAAAAAAAAAAGAATAAATACAATATTCAAGTAATGACAAAATTCAATCGTTCTTATTGTGATCCGTTGTAACAAACACAGAAAATTATTTTTTTTACTTATTTAACCGATAATACCACTTCTAATGCTGGACTGCAATTATTCAAGTAAAGGTAGTAACGAAATAAAAGTGTTATGTAATGAAACTAACTTTCGACGGATCTTATCCATATAAAGCTATTTGGTGGCAGTATTATTGCTATTTGTACAGACACGCAGATACACAGATTCTTATATCTTGCAATGCACGTTGTTTTTTTCTCCGTCAACCGATTTCGATGAAATTTTCAGCTTCTGTATCCCTAACATAGAGGTAGAGATAAAAGTTTTGAAAAGTGTCTGTCATTTTAAGTTTTAATTATAATCGTATTGATTGCTATTTTTTATACCTTATAGAATTGTTTCTTTACATTTAATATTCTTTATATTTTATCAGCAACAAACTTTATGTATAATCATTAATTGTATTGTTAAATTTAACTTTCTGTGAGTAATTGTCAATACATATACATTAGTAACCACATCTATTTGTCCGCGGCGAAAACCGAGCTGTCGAACTCGAGACGGGAAGGACTCGCCGCGTCTCTTTCTTTTCATATGCTGTCCTTCTTTGCGTCCGAAACTTCCGTCGTTCATTACACAAGTAAATATCATCGGAATTTTGTCATATTTGGTACCGTTTTCCTTAGAAAAATGCCACGAGTATGTTGGTGAAAGTCCGATAGAAAAATAATTAATAATGAAAAAGTTTATTTTTTTATTTAAAGGCCTGAGCTCACGCCAGTCTTTCATCTTTTCCGAACGCTTCGACTCTCCGCGGCTCTTTCTTTCCCATACGCTGTCCTTTTTCGCGTCCGAAACATCAATCGTTCATTACACAAGCAATTATCGTCGGAATTATATCATATTTGGTTTCATTTTAATCAGAAAAATGTCACGAATATGTTGGTAAAAGTTAAAAAAAAAAAAAAATAACGAAAAATAAAGAAGTTTTGTGATTGGATTAGTAGTGGTCTTCTGGCCTCACACCGATATAGCCGACAATGTGTGGCCCACTCCTCGGGGAGGACGCTTCTCTAGTTTCGCTGTCCGCTTCTCCGTGCAACATTATATGTATCGTAGACGGATATTCTCTCCTTTTGAATGCCAGTCATTCTGGTGTGCCCAGAGTTGGGCATTATTAGATAAAAATTATTTAAATAACGATTCGAATAAAAGATACTTCATCTTTATTCGTTATTCGAAGGTTCGAATAAAAAAGGTATCCTTATTCGACGAGTATCGAATAAATAATTTTATTCGACGAGAATTTATCCGACGAATAAAGATACTTTTTTTTATTCGAAGCGGATTTATTCAAACTACGAGAAATTTTTTCATCTTTCATCTGTATCATTTATTCGAAGGCTTCAAATAAATGCTCGAATAACTTTTGCCGAGTGCCGAGCTTCAAAGACCCAGCGACGACAGACGACATACAATGTAAACGGATGGAGAATACGCGCACGTATGAAAGTTTAAACTTTCAGATTTTTTTGTTACAAACTGTGGTCGTAAAAAAAATGAAAAACCTCCAAAAAATCGGAAAAATACAGATTTCTCAAAAATTTGAAAACATGCTATTCTACTGTTTAGTTCCTTGTTAAAGTACTATAACAGGCAGTGTCGTCAATTTTTTTTAGATTTTTTGTTGTGGGACATCATCGTCAAAAAACAATAAAAACCGAATTTTTTCGACGTTTTTGCTATTAGGAGGAAAGTTACACTTGTTGGTTTTATCGCAGCTATATATTAAGTAATTTTTAGCATTATTAAATTGAAACAAGTAATTCTTTGACCTAAGAAATGTGATTTAAGAGAAAGAATAAATTGTATTTTGTGTGATATATACCAGAATGTTCGTAAAGTTTTGTAACATCGCCGGACGTGTGTCGAACTAAGGAGCGGATACGCTGGGGTTCTTATCCCGTCGGTGGTAAATGTTTTTTCCCATACATCATCTTTATTTTTTCAATTTCTTATATTATTTATTCATGTGATTTTAACAATATTTTTTTAATGTTTTAAAAATATTGAAGTAACATTGATTAGGCAATGAATATTTATATTATCGTGTTCGTCTACGATTTCCGCCAGATATGAAATTGCTTGTGAAAATTGGTAAGATTCCGTGAAAAGAATTTTGAAATCTACGTCTGTCATTTCCAGAAAATCAAGAAATCAATACTGTTTGAAATGGAATCTTTTTGCGGTTCCAATTGTTTTGACCATCTTAATCGGCTATGCCCTTTTAAATCTTATCACCTATACTTGCACAGTACCGAATGACAGGCTGTTGGAACTTCCAACTTCCAACTTGGTTTCACGTTAATTTTCAACATTATAAACAATTTTGCGACAACACATTTTTACGACTGTACAGTGAACCGGAGTATAATATAAAGGAATATATAAAATACCGTTCTTTACAGATCACATCTAGTTATTTACATAAATCTAGGAAATAGTTGTTATTGCATAATTATTTTCAATAAGGGTTATACAAATTCTGAATCAACATTTCACTATCAAAATATATAATAAAACATCGCAAACATTTAGCATTGTCAATATACTAAAATGCTTGATAATATCAATGTGCTGATCTTCCTGCTGTAACTCGCATCATGTCATTTTACGCCTGATTTTATTTCGAGCCGTTCGCTTCGTTGCGAGCAGCTCGCATCGTGCGAGTACTCGACTCGACTCGAAAAGCGAGTCCCGGCTCGACTGGACCCGAGCTCGGCTCGCATATGCGAGCTTGGCTGCAGGCCTAGTGCCAGGTGGGTGCTGGGATCGGTCGGTAACGGCCCCAATGTCGAGATACTCTCGTCGGTTGTGGAACTAAGAAAGTGGAACTATCACTGATCTCAAATACCAACATCGCTAAACATGCCGCGCTCGCTACCTAAATAGAACATTTGCTCGTGAATTACGGAAGAAACGTCAGTGACATAGGCAATAAATAAACGGATAATGCGTAGAATGAGAATAATTATTTTTTATTGTATAATTTCATTACACTATTATTGCCTTCTTATTTTCCGTATTATTCACCATTGTAATCATTATTTTATAATCGATAGTTTATAGGTGAAATTAATTAATTTGGAACTTATTGCGATATTTATAAAATAATGATTATTCAACAAAATATATTCTGTAATAGTTATAGAATAAAAAAAAAAGAATAAATACAATATTCAAGTAATGACAAAATTCAATCGTTCTTATTGTGATCCGTAGTAACAAACACAGAAAATTATTTTTTTTACTTATTTAACCGATAATACCACTTCTAATGCTGGACTGCAATTATTCAAGTAAAGGTAGTAACGAAATAAAAGTGTTATGTAATGAAACTAACTTTCGACGGATCTTATCCATATAAAGCTATTTGGTGGCAGTATTATTGCTATTTGTACAGACACGCAGATACACAGATTCTTATATCTTGCAATGCACGTTGTTTTTTTCTCCGTCAACCGATTTCGATGAAATTTTCAGCTTCTGTATCCCTAACATAGAGGTAGAGATAAAAGTTTTGAAAAGTGTCTGTCATTTTAAGTTTTAATTATAATCGTATTGATTGCTATTTTTTATACCTTATAGAATTGTTTCTTTACATTTAATATTCTTTATATTTTATCAGCAATAAACTTTATGTATAATCATTAATTGTATTGTTAAATTTAACTTTCTGTGAGTAATTGTCAATACATATACATTAGTAACCACATCTATTTGTCCGCGGCGAAAACCGAGCTGTCGAACTCGAGACGGGAAGGACTCGCCGCGTCTCTTTCTTTTCATATGCTGTCCTTCTTTGCATCCGAAACTTCCGTCGTTCATTACACAAGTAAATATCATCGGAATTTTGTCATATTTGGTACCGTTTTCCTTAGAAAAATGCCACGAGTATGTTGGTGAAAGTCCGATAGAAAAATAATTAATAATGAAAAAGTTTATTTTTTTATTTAAAGGCCTGAGCTCACGCCAGTCTTTCATCTTTTCCGAACGCTTCGACTCTCCGCGGCTCTTTCTTTCCCATACGCTGTCCTTTTTCGCGTCCGAAACATCAATCGTTCATTACACAAGCAATTATCGTCGGAATTATATCATATTTGGTTTCATTTTAACCAGAAAAATGTCACGAATATGTTGGTAAAAGTTAAAAAAAAAAAAAAATAACGAAAAATAAAGAAGTTTTGTGATTGGATTAGTAGTGGTCTTCTGGCCTCACACCGATATAGCCGACAATGTGTGGCCCACTCCTCGGGGAGGACGCTTCTCTAGTTTCGCTGTCCGCTTCTCCGTGCAACATTATATGTATCGTAGACGGATATTCTCTCCTTTTGAATGCCAGTCATTCTGGTGTGCCCAGAGTTGGGCATTATTAGATAAAAATTATTTAAATAACGATTCGAATAAAAGATACTTCATCTTTATTCGTTATTCGAAGGTTCGAATAAAAAAGGTATCCTTATTCGACGAGTATCGAATAAATAATTTTATTCGACGAGAATTTATCCGACGAATAAAGATACTTTTTTTTATTCGAAGCGGATTTATTCGAACTACGAGAAATTTTTTCATCTTTCATCTGTATCATTTATTCGAAGGCTTCAAATAAATGCTCGAATAACTTTTGCCGAGTGCCGAGCTTCAAAGACCCAGCGACGACAGACGACATACAATGTAAACGGATGGAGAATCGCGCACGAATGAAAGTTTAAACTTTTAGATTGTGCAATATATCCTCATGAAATTGTGACGAGCGAATGGAGGGGATTTTCCTGAAGAAAATGAGGTGAAATTCGGGTGTAATCGACCAAGTTTCACTGATACGTAATGTTACGATAAAAATTACAATCTCATTAAAGACAGTCCAAATGATGTCGTGTTTAGACTCATTTTGATCGGGATGAGCTCTACAACTCATTCGTATTAACAATATTGTTCTGATTAAAAACATAAAAGCATAAATTGCCAATAATGTTGGATTCTCCATCTGCTTACATTGTAGGCTGTTGGTCGGTCTTTATAAAAAAATCTTTATTCGTCGAATAAATTCATTACGTGCGGAATAGAGATAACATAATTATTTTTATTTGACGCGTAACAAATCATTTTTTATCTTTTATTCGCTGTTTGAAATGTCTATTTCAATAAAAATTTGCCCATCTTTGCTTCTACAATTATATTATTTTATATTATATTAATTCATCCACGTGATTCTCTCTCAAACTCTATACTATTCGGAATAGTACGTTAAATAAACGCTACTCTGGTTTTCAACATATTTCTGTTCCCACAGATCGATTCTTGGAACAATTATCTATAAAAAAAAAAAGTGTAAGGAAATAATGCTTGTTCATGAAATATTTTTAAATTACAAATTAAGGTATCTCATATGGAAGTAGAAATTGATTTTCCTAAAATTATGCTTTAATAATTTCTTACGTAAAATATTTTGACGAATTTTTCGTCCTTGATATTAGTTTTACTTTTAATATTTTAGATCTTAAAAAGCAACACTAAAAAAAAATATCTTTTTAATTTGAATACGTTTGTCGGAGAATGTAACATTTGATAATCGATATGGGTCCGTGATGATTCACCTTCTCAGCGACGAGAAGTTCCTTAGTGGTCTTCTGCACCGACGAGATACCGTCGTTGGCCTTCTGTTTCTTACTCCAGCCAAAATCTATCCTAGAGAGCGGTAGACAACACCGTATTTTTCGAGCGACACATTCTCCCGTAAGGCTGTCAGTCTTTATATATATCTGGTCGGTGGATCAGTGCACCCACGATATATATATATATGTATAAAGACTGCCAGCCCCCGTGTTAAACTGCGAGTCTCAAAGTGGGTGCCAGGTGGGTGCTGGGAGCGGTCGGTAACGGCCCTAATGTCGAGATACTCTCGTCGGTTGTGGAACTAAAAGAACATTTGCTCGTGAATTATGGAAAAAACGTCAGTGACAGAGGCAATAAATAAACGTATAATGCGTAGAATGAAAATAATTATCTTTTATTGTATAATTTCATTACACTCTTATTGCCTTCTTATTTTCCATATTGTTCACCATTGTAATCATTATTTTATAATCGATAATTTATAGGTGTAATTAATTAATTTGGAACTTCTTGCGATATTTATAAAATAATGATTATTCAACAAAATATATTCTGTAATAGTTATAGAATAAAAAAAAAGAATAAATACAATATTCAAGTAATGTGGCGGACCCCTTGGAGAAGGGTTGATCGGACCCAGGTAGGAGCGTCGTCTGCGGGCTGGGACCTTGGACGCACTTGGTCGCCAGGCCCAAGCTCTTCCCGAGCGCACACTTAGTCGCCGGAAGTCTGTTCCTACCTGGGGTGCACATTTGGCGACCAGGTTCGGGGTTTTTCCTTGGCGTGCACATTTGGCCGCCAACCCTTGACTTTCGCCAGGACACGGATGTTCGGTGCAAGGACACGAACTTTCTCCAAGGGGCACGTACAGGAAGCGACATCCCCACTCCAGAAGTTTTCTTGTTCGAAGGAAATTCCTGGAGGATATAAGCGCGGATTCTGACGGATGACAGGGTCGGTCAGTCAGTCAGTCAGTTCAAGTCAGTCAGTCGTTGTGAGAAGTCGTCATTCGCCGTCAGTTGTTCGTATAGTCGTTTATCCGTAGTTCTTGTTTCATTGTTATTTCATTTTCTTTGTTCCTTGTTACGTCGTTGAGTTTTTGTTGCTTATTTAATAAATGGTTATTGTTATATTGGGTGAATCCTTTACTGAACACCCAAACCACAACACATACCAAAAGGAAATAAAAATTTTTTTATCTTTTATTCGTTACTCGAAATTTTTATTTAGATAAACATTTTGCCCAACTCTGGTTGAGCTTAGCTCGGCTCGATTGTGCGAGTCGAGTCGAGTACTCGCACGATGCGAGCTATCCGCACCGATGCGAGCTGCTCGAAATAAAATCAGGCGTAAAATGACATGATGCGAGTTACAGCGGGAAGATCAGCACATCGATATTATCAAGCATTTTAGTATATTGACAATGCTAAATGTTTGCGATGTTTTATTATATATTTTGATAGTGAAATGTTGATTCAGAATTTCTATAACCCTTATTGAAAATAATTATGCAATAACAACTATTTCCTAGATTTATGTAAATAACTAGCTGTGTGATCTGTAAAGAACGGTATTTTATATATTCCTTTATATTATACTCCGGGGTTCAGTGTACAGTCGTAAAAATGTGTTGTTGCAAAATTGTTTATAATGTTAAAAATTAACGTTAAGCTTCGTTAAATAGTTTTTGAAAGGAATGGGTATATAAACAATATTGTATAATATTGATGTGTATTTATACGAGGTCGCCGCCGCGTCTACAATGTATGCTGGCGGTTCGTCGGCGTGCGCTTTGCACAGGCCGCCACACTGGTACTCGCACCAAAGGTCAAAAGACTGAATTCTGGTAAGCTGAGAAAAACTGTTTGACAGAATCTGAGCTAACTAACCTGAGAATAGATTGTCTTAGACTTTTATATTTTTCGATAATGAATAACTAAGCTAGTGGCTCGATGGGGAGGGAGGAAGAGCAAAACGCATACGCGTGCCGGTAGATTAAATACTCAGAGCGGGTGACCTAAGTGGGCGAGTGCAGGCGAGAGCCGGTCATAAACCTTAGCTCGCTGATGAGAGCCCTACTGTCCCATTGTACGGAAGTACACTTTTTAGAAGAAATGGCCGAGATAACGAACCAAAAAGGCAGTAAACCATTTTCACACTGCACAATTATAAACATGGAGATAGCGCAGGTTGCTTAGCGAGAAACGTGCGGCCGCTTCTCGTTATACATTATGCAGTCAGTCTCATAATTGATGGCAGACACTTTAAATCAGAATAACTTTTTTTATAAATCGACCAAACGACTTCAGCTGTTCTGCCAAGCTAGATAGATTAATTTACTAGATGACATGTAATGAAAACGCAGGAAAAATTGCGTTATATAATTGCGTTAATTGTCGAGCTAGGAAGTAGATTTAACTTTGCTGCCACTACGAATTATTTGGTAGTTAGCATGATTTTGGACCATCGTATAAAAGATCGACTGTTATCCATGGAGAAGAGCCAACAATTGCAAATTGAAAAAAGATTTAGATTAAAATATTAACTAAACAGAAAGTATGACGAGTGTTGAACGTAGACATCAGATCCTTTTAAAAGGGCCTAGCCGATTTATGGTCAAAACTGCCCTTAGAGGAAAAACCCCTCTGAGTAAAATTTCAACCCCCTATCTTGCCCATGAGGTTAGTTACAGGGTAAATTAGATTTCGCGCTTCTCCGCGTATT
>NW_027489952.1:0-18135 GCF_050948215.1 Halictus rubicundus | reverse complement strand
TTGAAATTGGCCTAACTCCATTCTTGATAAGAAAACGCATATTATTCACTTAATAATTGCCATTATTTTAATAGGAACTATAAATTTAACTCCTTTATATACACTTAAGCGGTATGACTCATTAGTATTCTGTACGTAGATTTTTAATTGCATTGAAACACAAACCCTTAAATATCTCAATTTAAGTATAAATGGACTTGGGCCACTTTCAAAATAAACAGCTCATATATATATATGTGGGAGCGCGAGCGTTCCCTCTGCGAAGGCGTCTCGATGCGACGTTTCGGAACGTTGCGATCGTTCCCGCCATGGAGACGCATCGACGATTCAGGAAGCTTCGAGAAGCGTGGCGACCGTTGCGAGTATCGACAATTCGGAAGCTTCGAGAAGCGTGGCGACCGTTGCGATCATCGAAGATTCGAGAACGCGGAAAAACAAATAAAACGCGCGGAGGCGCCGGGCCTGGGGGTCTTTCGTCTTCGAACCACGAGCGTGAGCAGTTGATTGTACGTTGAACCTATTTTCTGGACCTTTCATATTAAATTCTTGTTTTATTGAACACTTTGTTAGTCCGTTACCCGTCTCAATCCTACAATTGGGGGCTCGTCCGGGATAAAGCCAAAATTTCGATATAAATCGGTACGCGATCACTCGTGACGATTTTGAGACAACAGCGTAACGGGCGAAGAGAAAAGCGAAACGAGGCATTCGTCGGTACGGTACAGTTATCGCGCAAGTAAAAGTGAAAGTGAAACAATAAGTGAGTGATAACTGACGGAACAGCACGAATTGCTTTAGTGAAAAGACTGATAAAGGAAAAGTGAAAGAAGAAAGGGGAACAATGGCAGATGGAATCAACAATGTGATAACCGCCTCATGTTCGGAAGAAAGCGAAATAGACGAGACCATCTTGGACACGCGAAAAACAAAAGAGACCAAAATAGACGAAATGAAAATACAGGAATTAAGGAAGAAGCTGAAACAATTACATTTAAACACGAAGGGCACGAAATCAGAACTGCAGGAACGATTGAAAGAATACGAAGGAATGCAGGATGAAGAAGCGAGAACTGAAGAATCGGAATACGAATAGTTCGAATCTGAAGAATCCGTAATAGAAGAGAACGAGGTTGAGAGAAAACAAAGAAAAAAGATGAAGAAACGACAGACGGAAACACAAACAAGCATATTCACGATCCGCGACGTCGAGGAATCATTGCCGTGTTTCACAGGCGATGACAAATTGTCGATCCGCAAATGGCTCGACGAATTTGAAGAAACCGGTGCACTACTGCAGTGGAATGACCTGCAGATGTTCGTCTATGGGAAAAGGATGTTGAAAGGGTCAGCCAGGCAATTTTTGACATCACAAAGAGGTGTTACCTCTTGGAAAATTTTAAAGGAACGATTACAAAAAGAATTTAAAACCGTGGTGAACAGTGCTCAAGTGCACGCACAGCTGTCAAGACGGAAGAGGAAGCCGCACGAGACAGGGCGACAGTACATATACGCAATGATGGAAATTGCTAGCGAAAGTAATATAGAAGACAACGCACTGATCGAACACATCGTAGACGGCATACAGGATCAGGAACACAATAAAATGATACTGTATCAGGCAGATACAATCGAACAATTAAAAGCTAATTTAGATGTATACGATCGGATGAAGAAGAAATCGGATCGGAAAGTATATCCGAAGAAAAAAGATGAAACGACAGGAAGCAGAGAAAAACCGAACGTGGCAAGCAAACCACGGGCACCACGCTGCAACACCTGCGGAATACCCGATCACGAAGCAAAGAACTGCCCAGAACGCGGAAAAGGACCGAAATGCTTTAAATGCAACAACTTCGGACATATCGCAAGTCGTTGCCCAAATCAAGAAAACAGTAACAACGCAGTCAACGTAAACTGCATCTCCAGGTCAAGAACGACACGCGATATACGAATAAACGATATACAGTGCCATGCTTTGATCGATTCTGGAAGTGAACTTTCGTTAATTTCAAAAGTAAAATATCAAGAAGCAGGCTGTCCCTCGCTCAAAGCAACACCCACGGTTATTACGGGAGCAGGTAACGCACTGACGCCGGTTATCGGCACGTTTGAAAACCACGTGAGGATAGAGAACGAAGAATACGATCTGAATTTGTTTGTGGTACCGACGCACACGATACCATACGACGTGATACTGGGGCAAGATTTCTTGGCGAACGTGGAAATACAGCTACGACAAGGAGAAATAATAAAAATGCAGAGGATACCACCAGCAACCGAACAAGCAGAGGAAGTTCCAGTCAACGTCACCGACGGGAAGGAGGAGGCAGGGAAGGACCGGGAAGAAGCAGACGCGGAAAACAACAGTGAAACAGTGTGTAGTGAACTGATGAGAGTGTTGTGCACCGAAGTGAATGCTAAAGAATTAGACGTCGAGCGTAAATATAAGGACAGATTAGAGACTGTAATTGCGGAATACACGCCTGAACGTACGGTAAGCACAAAAATCGAAACAGTTATATCGGTAAACGATCATTCGCCAGTTAGCTTGAAACCACGGAGATTGGCACCAAAAGAAAAGACTGTATTAAACAAGCAAATAAATGAATGGTTGAAGGACGGAGTGATCCAACCGAGTAAAAGCGAGTATGCGAGTCCAGTGGTTATTGTACCAAAAAAAAAAAAAACGGTTCGTATAGGGTTTGCGTAGACTACCGCGAATTGAACAAGCGAATTAAGGGGGCCGGCAGGCATTTGGCCTTGACTGTCACGCCAATCCTCGAACGGTCCTCGAACGGTCAGTAGGGAAAACTGATTGTGGAATGATTAAAATTTTTTTTGTGGAACTACATCGCGTCTACGACATATCGGTAAAAAAGAATATATGAAATGCCGACTTGAAAAGTAGTGGAAAAGAGAAACGAAAATTGAGAGAGAAAGCTAGCGACTAGACATGGTTGCCACATATCATCTTCGCCTCACTGTTGCCATGTCATCAAACCCGTAAATTTACAAGCGTTTCGTGAAACTGATTTCTGCATGAGCCCGATTCAGCCGACCAACACATGCTAACACGTACATTGCCACGGGCGCATAGATATACACAGGACTCGTTGTCACATTACCTTTGCAGTTTTTTGCTACTATCTCTGAAATCAAACTCACGTGTATGCAAAAGCTAAGGAAATCATTTGATTTATATTAAATTGAATCAGTTTATTCTTAACATTATAATAATTTTATACATATATTAACAGGACTTCTTTTAAAAAGAAAATGAGTCAGAATTTACTTCCTGTCAGAAAGAAAATTATATTCAAAATGAAATTAAAGCAGCTTTTTTTATGCCACAAAGCGCATAAAAAATTAAACAAAATTTGTCATATTTTTTTACTTTAGATGTCAAATCTGAAGTTAAGAAACAAACAAATACAAATTTACAACTAAAGACTAAACGTAAAATAAACTTGAATAATATCATATATATATAAAAGTTTATAGCATTTTCCAAAGTTTTATATATGTTTACAATATATAAAACCGAGAAGTTAGCCGCGTTGTCTTAGTGACGACAATACAACGAAGACCATTCGGCGTGATGTCTCGATATCGTAACATATCGATACTCGTAACACTATATTTGACAAAGTGACGAAGTTTCTGTCAAAATCAAAGAACTTTCGATAGAAATGAGATAGAGCTATGATTTTTTTTTTAGAAGTTAAAATATTGCAAAAGAAGGGAAAAATAGAGAGACTATGGTACAAACATGTTTTAACTTTGAAAATAAACTTGGAATATTTAAACAAAATTGTGATTTATCCAATGCCATGCACTGTTAGATTTTTCTTGACATTCTGTACATCTGTTCTCGTAGATTTTATCACGCTGACATCAAATCCGATCACAAAATTTGTCTGTCACCTCAGGATTTTGGAAAAAATCGATTTCTGCGAAAAGAAACTAATGAAATCACAATTTTTCCGTTGAAATGATTTGATAACTCTCTGGTTATTCTGGTTCAGAGGCCAAAATGTGAATTTCGCGAGGCGTTCGAAACAAGCGTGGCGTCACGAGATGCTAAGGCGAAGCCACGACCTTCGGCCTGCTATATTTTATCAAAATTAAATCGGTACTTTGAAGTGAAATTGATATTATATATATACAATGATAAAACATAATGAAATTTAAAAAAATACGTTAGTAGACAGGATTTGAACACTGGTCGTCCGGTTGAAAACTTGGTACGCTGCAGTCACGCCAAACCGAATCTTGTTGTACCGTAGAAAAAAATACGGCATTACATAGGAAATAATGAAACTTCAATCGTTAATATCGCGAAAATTATTGAGTATCTGCCCCTATAATGGTGTATATTTGTGAACAGGACAACGAGATCTATAAGTATGCAAAGTTTCAACAGAATCGATGACCCGAAGGTCGTGGCCTCTTTCGAAACGTGCAAGGGTCAGAAAATTTTCAAATTGCCGCTTCAATATTGCAATGAGCAGTTTCTAAATGGTCAATTGTCTTTCCTAAAGGTTCAATCTAGGTCTGTCCAGAGGCCAAAATGCGAATTTCTGCCTCATCGTCGATTAATTAGCAATATTCGGCAACATACCGCCAGTCGCGAGGCGTTCGAGGCAAGCGTGACGTCACGAGATGCGTAGCGAAACGTGCAAGGGTCGAAATCTTGACAAATTGACGCTTCAATATTGCAATGAGCAGTTTAAAAGTGGTCACTTGTGTTTCCTAAAAGTCCAATCTACGTCTGTCCAGAGCCCAAACTGCGAATTTATACCTCATCGTCGAGTAATTTGCAATATTCGGCAGCATACTGCCAGTCGCGAGGCGTTCGAAGCAAGCGTGACGTTACGAGATGCGTAGCGAAACGTGCAGGGGTCAAAATCTTGACAAATTGACGCTTCAATTTTGCAATGAGTAGTTTAAAACTGGTCACTTGTGTTTCCTAAAAGTCCAATCTACGTCTGTCCAGAGCCCAAATTGCGAATTTATACCTCATCGTCGAGTAATTTGCAATATTCGGCAGCATACATATCGTACATATGTAAACCTGTAATATCGACCTGCATTATCGACCGTATTCTATCGCAAGGTACAGTGTTTGCCGCGGGGAGACCGGGGCGCTAGTAAGCGGAACCGCGAAATGGTGCGTTTTTTTCTAGACATTTTACGCCTTAAATTATTTAAGTAATTATAGTAAGTAATCAATTAAAAATGCATACCACCGTGTTCGTACATGTCTTTGCTATGTCTGTCCAGAGCGTTTTTTTCGATACGAACACTAAATCTCTCGAAATTAAGAGAATCTCTCTGCGGCAGCCATCTTGTGACGTCATCCTTGCTTCAGAAAGCGAGATTTCTGCCGAATATTACAAATTACTCGACGATGAGGTAGAAATTCGCAATTTGGGCTCTGGACAGACCTAGATTGGACTTTTAGGAAACCCAAGTGACCACTTTTAAACTGCTCATTGCGATATTGAAGCGTCAATTTGTCAACATTTTGACCCTTGCAAGTTCATATACGTATATGGATTTCATGTATGTGTGTGGTTACACAGAGTCGACCTGCCGGCCCCCTTAAGAGAGATCATTTTCCAATGCCACTTATAGAGGACAGAATAGACGAATTAAGGAAAGCCCGCATCTTTTCAGTAATAGATCTTAAAAACGGCTTCTTTCACGTACCAATGGCAGAACAAAGTAGGAAATATACGTCATTCGTAACGCCCGACGGACAATATGAATTTTTAAAAACACCTTTCGGACTATCAATTAGCCCTACTAGTTTTCTTAGATTCATTGACGAAATATTTAAAGATCTAGTGAGACGCAAAGTAGTTTTTACGTACGTAGACGATATTATTATTCCCGGAGAAAACGATGAACAGGCATTCGAAAATTTATTAGAGACGTTAAAAGTAGCGGAAGAAAACGGGTTAATGATCAACTGGAACAAATGTCAATTCTTCAAAACGCGAATCGAATACCTTGGTCAGGAAATCGAAAACGGAAACGTGTACCCAAGCGAATCAAAAATCAAAGCAGTCGAAAAATTTCCGATACCGAAAAGTAAGAAAGCCGTGCAAAGCTTCCTAGGATTGACGGGATATTTTCGTAAATTTATCCATGATTATTCAAAGATGGCTCGACCTTTGTCGGACTTGATTAAGAAAGAGCAGGCATTCGTATGGGATAGTAGTCAGAGGGAGGCATTTCAAAAATTGAAGTTAGTATTATCCGTGAAGCCAGTACTACGTATCTATGATCCGCAAGCTATCACAGAACTGCATACTGATGCCAGCAAGGAAGGCTACGGGGCAATTCTCCTACAAAAGACTGACGAAGACAGTAAATTTCATCCGGTTCACTATTACAGTAAGAAAACGACTGACGCAGAAAAGAAACTACACTCTTACGAATTAGAGGTGCTAGCCATAATTAACGCAGTAAAGAAACTACGTATTTATTTATTCGGTATCAGATTTAAAATAGTTACGGATTGCGAGGCGTTTAAAAAGACTCTAACTAAAAAAGATTTGTCTCCGAAGGTAGCGCGATGGGCACTAACCCTCGAAGAGTTCGATTACGAGGTAGAACACAGAAGTGGAACGCGACTTAAACATGCGGACGCGCTCAGTAGACATCCCGCGTTAGTTGTTACGAATCATTTACATGCGATGATAAAGAAAAAGCAATTTGAAGACGAGCGATTACACGCGATCAAATGCATTTTGCAAAACGAACCATATGATAACTATTTCATAGATCACGATATTTTAATGAAGCGAAAGAATGATAGGGATTTAATAGTAGAGCCATCCTGTTTGCAAACCGAAATAATACGGAACACACACGAAAACGGCCATTTCGGTATTAAGAAAATGAAAGAAACTATAGAAACCGAATATTATATCCCGCGGCTAGAGGATAAACTAAACAATTTTATTAGCTGCTGTATCCCATGTATCATATCCGATAAGAAAGCCGGTAAGAAAGAGGGAGAGTTAGTGCCGTTGCCAAAAGGCGATAAACCGTTAAATACCTACCATGTTGATCATGTAGGACCGATGTCAGCGACAACTAAAGCTTACCGATATATTTTCGTAGTAATAGACAGTTTTTCAAAATTTATTTGGTTATATCCTACTAAAAGTGTCAACGCGAAGGAAGTTATCAATAAGCTAAGCGGGCAGCAGAAAGTTTTCGGAAATCCCGAGAGAATCATTTCCGATCGAGGAGCGGCGTTTACTTCGGTCGACTTTCAAAACTATTGTATGGATGAAGGGATTCGACATATCTTGGTTACGACGGGGGTTCCAAGAGGGAACGGGCAGGTCGAGAGAACGATTAGGACGATAATTCCGGTACTTACAAAATTATCTTTGGACAAACCCGATCAATGGTACAAATTCGTCGAAAAAGTACAATTATGCGTTAACAGTACCTACCAGCGGAGCGTTGGCATGACTCCCTTTGAAGTCATGTTCGGCATGCGAATGCGACACAAACGAGACCATGATATCCTCGCGATAATTGAACAAGAAACAATTCAATTATTTCAGGAAGATCGCGATGAATTGCGGTTAGTTGCTAAGGAAAATCTCTTAAAAGTACAAGAAGAAAATAGAAAAACTTACAACAAGAAATGTAAACCCGCGAGAAAATACCAGGAGGGCGATTTGGTGTTCATTAAAAGAACGCAATTCGGCCGGCAATTAAAAATCAAACAGAAGTATTTAGGGCCGTAGAAAGTCGTGAAAGTTAAGCGTAATGATCGTTACGACGTAATTCGCATCAGTGATGGGGAGGGACCACACGTAACGAGTACCGCAGTAGATTACATGAAACCCTTCGATTGTAACGAGGAATTAAATGAATGATGTCTTCGAGGGCGAAGAAAATGCAGGAAAGGCCGAGTGTGGGAGCGCGAGCGTTCCCTCCGCGATAACACTTTAAATTAATTTCATTTAATTTCACTTTGTTTCTAACTGATGCCTGTTGCATCCTGCGACTCGACGTTAACTATATTTACGATGTATCGTTGTAGAACTATAATTGAGTGGTATTTTAATGTAAAAGTGACACGAACGAGCGAGAGAGAGGGAGAGAAAGAGAGAGAGAGATTGGAGTATAACGATATATAGAACTAATAGAGGAGGGGCGAAAGAAGTGAAATGAGAAGCGAAATTGCTCACCGGGAACGAAGAATATTCTGCCGAATAAAATCCGAGACTCTAGAAAAAACGTTGCTCGACGACAGAGCACGATAGACAATAGACAAACACCAGGAAACGAACTATACGAAAAAATAAACAATAATAGGAAAAACCCCCTTGGAAAAGTAACAAAATTTCAGCAGAATGAAAATTGATCCACACGTCACTTCGCTTCTTTACACGCGCCCGTCCAGTACGGATTAGAGTCGAGCAAACGAATTATTTGGACCCCAGGTCCGTCGCCTCCGCGCGTTTTATTTGTTTTTCCGCGTTCTCGAATCTTCGATGATCGCAACGGTCGCCACGCTTCTCGAAGCTTCCGAATTGTCGATACTCGCAACGGTCCGAAACGTCGCATCGAGACGCCTTCGCGGAGGGAACGCTCGCGCTCCCACACTCGGCCTTTCCTGCATTTTCTTCGCCCTCGAAGACATCATTCATTTAATTCCTCGTTACAATCGAAGGGTTTCATGTAATCTACTGCGGTACTCGTTACGTGTGGTCCCTCCCCATCACTGATGCGAATTACGTCGTAACGATCATTACGCTTAACTTTCACGACTTTCTACGGCCCTAAATTAAATTAAAGTGATTAGACTTGCGATATGTCCGAAGTTGTTGCATTTAAAGCATTTCGGTCCTTTTCCGCGTTCTGGGCAGTTCTTTGCTTCGTGATCGGGTATTCCGCAGGTGTTGCAGCGTGGTGCCCGTGGTTTGCTTGCCACGTTCAGTTTTTCTCTGCTTCCTGTCGTTTCATCTTTTTTCTTCGGATATACTTTCCGATCCGATTTCTTCTTCATCCGATCGTATACATCTAAATTAGCTTTTAATTGTTCGATTGTATCTGCCTGATACAGTATCATTTTATTGTGTTTATATTAAATTCTTGTTTTATTGAACACTTTGTTAGTCCGTTACCCGTCTCAATCCTACACACACACATATATATATATATATATATTTATAATATAACAACAATTCTATTTCTTATTAGAGAGTGGGCGAATTTTCATCTGCGGATTTTCAACGTGCGAAGGTTTAAAAATTTGCGAGTACTATAATTAGCATTGGTTGCGAGAAGTGCGAGTAAATTCGAAATTTATATCGCCTGTTCACAATTTAAATGGAGATAATACACGATACTAGAGATCATAAACGCGTAAAAATTTATTTTATGTGGGGAAATTATAAATTATTGTATGCGGGGAATGAAGGAATAAATAATAATTGCTATCTCTGTTTGCAACGAAAGTGAAAACAAGACATTTCAGATAATTGCAATGCAGGAAAAGTGAAATTTAAGGTGCACATATTACATTATTGTACGAAAGTACACTTCACAGGTGTACGTAGGTAGACTATGTTAAAATCAACTAATTAGTTTTTAGTACCTCGTTCATTTCAGTGTGTAGTAATGCATGTATTCGGAGATCCGTTGCAGAACCGCGCTTTAGAATATATGTACTTGTAATCCACAACTATATAAACAGGAAAATTTTGATATAAACTAATGATTTAACCCAAAAAGTATGTAAAATTAATTTATTAATGTTTTAGACAATACATCAATTTCAGAAAGATCACATCATTATACTTGTCATTCACATAATTATCAATTCAATGAATAGCCCATTGCAATATTTTTGTAGGTCGAGTATGTTCAAGAATATTTCGATTTTATCGATTGTCGTTGCACACGTCACTATATATTAATGTTTTCACGTAAATGAACCGAGAGCAATATTATAATAATGAATATATGATGACATGTAGTAGTGACACGCACACACACACATATAAATTAATATTGTTAAATTACTTAACAGAAAAATAGTGGAATGTTCGACTTCAATGTCAATCATCCCAAAATTTGACAATTATTGCAGCTTACTGCGAAAATCAATATACAAGAAGAAAATGCATCTACACATGTTATTGATGTCTAACACAAGAAAATAAAATAGCTAATTATTACCTAAACCTCAACATTTGATCCTGAAGTTTTCACATATACAATGTTTTCTCGATATATGTCCACAACACGGGTCTAGCAAAGGGTCTAGGGACATCTATCGGCCAGGAGATACTATTCTTTGATCCACGCGATGCCTCGGCGACCGAGGTCTTTCGAGCTATATCGATTTCATCGTTCTACCTCGTTTCTATCGAATGTTCTTTGATTTTGAATCCGATTTCGTCCAAATTGACCTCTGTGCCTCGCGGTAATTAGCACCGCGTCACGCTGCTACATGCGCCACCTTCTTTAGCTACTAATAAAACAATAAACGACACATAACCCAGTGGTATTGTTTGAAATACTATACACGTTTATACTAAATGCTTATATTTCGATAAAACAAGCCAGAATTCCTTCCTACGCACGCCAGGTGCAAGACTATCTTCCATTATGCATAATTATTGTTAAATGGCAAAAAAAAGAAAATCCTGAAACATGTATCCCCTATTTTGTATCAAAGATAACACCCGTTTCATCAAAATCGGATTTTCGCATCTGAATATGTTCCCTTGTTAGACGAGAAAAAGAATTGAATGCCCGTATCCTGAATCGCGCGCATGCGCAAAAGGGAGGCAAGCTTGCCTGTCATGAGAAGCTTGTGGAGAGAGGAGGTGCGTGGTGAGCACCCACGCAGGGTGCCAGTCGTGTTCGGGTAGCGTCGCGATGCCTCTGATCGGCATTCCCGCGTAGACGCAAAGTCGTGGTGCCCGGCGTCGTCGAGCAGTGAACCGTAATTCGTTCCGAGTCTCGTCACATCAAGAGGACCTCGGGAAGAAGAGGGAGCCTTCCCTGGAGACCTTTTCGGGAGCCTTTTCGACACCTTTGGGGACCTTTTTCTCGGTGCCAACAGGTGAGCCGACTCCGTTTGCGAAAAACGCCGGAAAAACTGCCAGCCAGCGTCGCTAACTAATTAGTTTTAATTCCACTTACCGCGAGTGCTTCCTTCGACTTTTACTTTCCTAAAATGTTTTCACTGCGTGATTCAATTTTTCTGCTGCTTTTCCGAAATAAATATCAATTTTGAACATCGTTATTAAGCGATTGAAAATTAAACCGGATTTGAATTACTTGCATGGAGCTGTTACGTATGGAGACGTTTCTCCACGTTCATTTCGATTAGAAGTTCTAATCTCTTTTCTGAGAACGAAAAGCGTCCCAACAGGCCCCTTGTCTAATGATTGTACTCCGGCTGGACGCAGCTGGCACGAAGCATGATTCAGTAACAGCACCGTACGATTTCCTAATATGGAAATCTTTAAAACATCCCCTTCTGGAATGTTTTGTCAAGATAGTCTTTGATAGGAAACATCCTGGCTAACCCTTCGTTTTACCCCTATAAACAAAAGATCCAGCTGCAAACCTTAAACTCACTAGAAACGACAAATACGAGTATGCGACCGTAAAATAAAACAGATACATTCCCCTCTCATTTTTAGGGTATATAAACCCATGCATTTTCATCCTCTTCGGTTAGTCGAGAAGCGGTTCAGTCAAGATTCAGACGCGGTTCAGTACTCGTGCAGTCACGTCGCGTCAAGTCTAGTGAGATCGGGTTAAAGTCCCTTTCGAATCAACTCGTAACCTTATAGATTCCGTCAGTTCGGTATATATTCTATTTGGCATTCAACAATCGCTATCTAACCCCGCATTGCCAGTGCGTCAACACCGTGCATCATTAGGTAACAATTTCTCTAATTGTACACTTACTACATCCACTCGCGACACAAACAATCATACTTGTAACTATTCCAAATCAGAATATATTTGTCTTGTTTGTTAACTCGCGTAATCTACAACCTTTAATTATTGCCTGATATCCTAATCTAATAATTGAACGTTCCCACATGATACAATCTTACCGCTCGGATTGTATCCATTAAATTATATATAAGTTACGAGGCTTACTAATCTTAGATTCAATTCAACGAAGATTTCTCCAACCTAGTGGCTCCCCGGTTTCGCATTGGGTGCGTCCACGAAAATTATACCATCCTAGCGGAACCCTGATTTCGCATTGGGTTCTTCCGTATCCTAGCAGCTCCCTGGTCTCGCATCAGGTGCGTCTGTGAGTTATCCACCTTCCTTTGAATCGGGTTCGCCGCGTGTCTCTCCTAGTGACTCCCCGATTCCGCATTGGGTGCGTTCACGAAGTTTCATCCTCCTAGTAGCTCCTCGGTTTCGCATCGGGTGCGTCTGCGTACTTAACTCCAACCTCCCAGAGGTTCCCTGATTTCGCATCAGGTGCGTCCTCGACGTCAACTATCCTAGCGGCTCCCCGATCTCGCATCGGGTGCGTCCGCGTACTTAACTAACAAATTGAAACCATATTCCTGGGGTAACAACCCCTCGCCGGCCTCTCGCGTTGCTCGCAGCCCTGGCTCGTAACAGAGCTGAGGAAAATAACGTGACAGTGTAATTCATTTTTTTTTTATGTAGTCGTTGTTTTATATTGTTCAATAGCGACAGTCACTTTATTCGTAAATCAGTATAACATACCAGAAACACATAAAGCAGTCTAGTAATTAATTAATCATTTTTCTTGGAGCTACGACATGACGAAGATGATCAAACTCCTCTTTGGAGGGGGGACAGAATGATTGGTCTTTGAAGTATTAGTTCCCTTTTATAGGATGGACAGTCCATTGTTTCAATAGGATATTGATTTGATCTTTTATCTAATGCGCGTCATTCTTACCATGGGATTAGTGTGCCTTCTTGGAACTTGGCGCAACTGGACACACTTTCTGTTTATTTTTCGGGGTGACATCGATCTTTGCTGCGTCTCTCGCAGGAGGATAATTGGAATTGTTTTGTTCGCTATCTAATTTTCTAGAAATTTTAACGCCTATCCTAATCCTATTTATTTCCTTCTCCTTGCGTGACATTATTGGGTTTCAACAATAGTTCATAATAATTCTTTGTCTGATGTTTTATTCGTTTGATTCTTAAGCGGTCGAATCACCGGACATGACACCGTCTTACTTCCTAGAATCTTAAGGCTTATCTTAATCTTATTTATTCTTCTCTCCTCGCGTGGCATAATTTTTATTTGAAGTTTTATTTGTCTTATTCATGAGCGATCGAACCACCGGACGTGACAGTGTCATCGAGAATTGACAGCGGAATCTCTGTCGTGTCGAAGAAGTTGTCAGCAATCATTTGCTTTGCGAGCCACTTTTTCTTCCCGCATTCCTCCGCTCTCGGCGCAGAAGGAAATAATCGAGCAACTCGACGGTGAAACGCGAAACTTTTGTCGACTCATTCAGCTTCTCAGAGCTCGTGGAATATTAGTTCGAAGTTTGGTCTACGCGAGCGGAAAATATGCGACCGTGGACGGTGTTTCCCCGATGCAATTCAAATTTCCCGCCGCTCGCGGGGACGTTCCTGCGATCGTTATGATGCAACATGAACAGCATCCTCTGGTTACTGTTTACTGTCAGTGTAATTTCCAAGATGGAGGAGTAGGCGACTAGTTGGCCAACAAATGAAGCATAAGAGTGTAACAGACCTGGCTGCGCCAGGCCTGTTCCGAGCCGAACACGGCCGACGGATACCGAGATCCGCCGGCACCCGCGAGCGCCCCTGCGATCCCCGCACCACCGAACCGATCTTGGCGGGAACCGGAACCCGCCATGATGAAATACCGTCGCGCCGGATACAGGACGACGCCGGAAAAGTCGGCCGCGAACCGTACCGCACCGCACCCCCTCGCCTAGAAGACGAGAGAGACGAGCCGGAAAACGGCCTCTTTGGCTTTCCGCCACGCTCGCGTACGGACGTGTCCCGAGTTACGATCGCCAGTCGATACAGTATCGAACCGCTCGATCCCGCCGAGAACCGCCTAGCCGCGACGCCAAAATCGCCGAAGATAAATCCGCGCAGTCCGCGTATTGACACCCGCGAGAGTATAACCGGGAGTGTACCAACGTGTGTCCGCGAACCACAACCCCGGACACGCCGCAGCGTGCCGAACTTCCTGGAGCGCCGACCCGAACGCCGAGCGATCGAGACCGGAACCAGGGTGAGTAGCCTTCCGTCCTATTAAACCCGGCATCTCCGCTTCCGTCCCGCACCCACGGAGAGCGAACCACCCGCGACCGGCATCTCGCCGGTCGTCCTGGGGCACGGGCTCTCCGTCCGCCGAGATTGCCCTGGTCCTGATGCGCCGCTGCGTACGGCCACGACCCCGCCGTGACACGAGTCTCGAATCGCGACCGCCGACCGCCGAAATGCGAAGCCGGGACCGCGACGAACATTACGAGGAAACGTGTCGCTAAACGGCCCCGCCGTAACCCTCGCGTTATCCCGCGTGAACCCTGGCACGGCGAGCCAAATCCGGCCGCGAGGAACCCGTTGTTTCGAGGTCCGCCGGGAAACGGACTCGTTACAAGAGTTCTAACATTTCAAGGAATTCCTCCGTTACACCGTTCTTTATTGTTATAAATCAAATTTTAAATAAATCGCATCAATATACAGAAAATTTTGGTTAGTTTAATAGAAGTTGCGAAAATGGATTTTGAAATTTTTACTTGTGATTATTACAGTCAATTTTTACAGCATATTTTTATTCTATTATATTTTTAAGATTTTTAGGAACTTTTATTATTTTTTCTCCTTTGTACTGTAACTGTAGGGCTTTCCAGTAGTACGAGTCAATCATTAAAGACAGTACAATTTATCCGTGTATGTATATTAGCTTGTTAGAAAATTCTTATGAACTGCCCTTTTCCGAGGTTCTGGGGTAAGTGCTGAGCGGTCTAACACAGTCCTCTTACCAGAAGGCACCCTTGCCTTCCTCCACTCCGTGGCCAGACCCTTCATAAGGACTATCTTTGTTCTTTAAGATAGCAGTACGAGGTCGGGTCGTCTGCCATACTTAAAGATTCCTAACTTTCCAAACATATGTCAACGAATGCGCCCCATCGAGTACCTGAACAACTTCGAGTTGCCAGACATCATCTGGGGTTTGTCCGTCGACAGGAACTACGGCTTCGAGAGCTTACGCGAACCCTCGACCCCACCATAAATTAACCGAAAGCGGACTAGCGTCGGGCTATCTGCCTTCGATTTCTTTCAAAAACAAACTGTCGCTAACAAGCTTTATTATAAGTAATACATTTTTTAACTCAAACCAATTGAAAATATGTCAATTACATATTGTACTGGAAAGCGAGCGTAAAATCAGTGTAGATTACAGTAGCACGAGTTAGTGATTGGCGCAAGTGAAATCGATCAATATTGGATCAGCCATGGACCAGAATATTATTTCAATCATTTATTTGAGATAAAATAAAATACTTCCAGACGGTATATCATATTCTAGACGAGAAGTAAAAGTTCGAACCATTACAGTTTTATTATAAATAATTGTTACAAATATTATTATATAATATAAGGCAATGACATTGATCATTTTCTTTTTTATTGAAATTAATAGAATTTTGAAGATCTATTTAAACATTGTAAAAAGGGAGGGATTGCCCGAGGTATTTTAAAAAATTAACCTTGTTTAGAATTGATCTAGTCCAATTTTCTTGTTTTACTTTGACATTCATAAGTCTCGATTGACAAGAAAACTAATACAAACAACTATTAAGACACCGAATTCGACTAACAACCTATTCAAACAGCTCGCAGGTGTGCAAACACGAGATTCTCCGGGCAATTTAATGTGTATGACTACCGTACCGTGCGAAATCCTTAAATCAGACTTAGGTGATAGAACAGGTTGTTATCCTGGGCTAGAAATACCACACTGTGTTTATTTATTAGTACTGTGTGTGAAACGTCACCATCAATTTATGGTACAATCAATAGTCTTTTATTTTTATCTTTATATGTTTTATAAATTAATTTTTTATAATTTATATATTTATTTTTCTTTTATTTATTTTTATCACAAGACATCGATTTACATAATGTTATATTATTACCAACCTTAAGTTGAATATTAGAGATTGTTTCGTATTTATTATTTTCGTGTATATAAAATTAAGAAACAAAATTGTTGTCAGAATTTTTGCAAGAAAAATTAACGAACCAAAGCACATTATTAGATCCCATCAGTGGATCATTCTAGACTGCGAAATGAATTTAAGAATATCAATAAAGAAGACAAAAATTGTCTATTTAGCTCCGGTTTCTTGAAAATGATGCAAAAAATTTTTATTCTGTATGAAGATTTCATTACAGTCTTCTTTCTAAAATAACACATACGTTTCGTAATAAAATTGACATTTACCTACAATAATTACGATAATAAATTTCAACAAAAATTATTTTTTTACAATTACAAATTTCCTACAATTTTGTACATCAGCAAAATCATAAAAACTCAATTGTATCCCGCAAGAATGCTAAAACACAACACTACGAGCAACGGTAAGCAACGTGCTGAATACTCGTTGATGTCAGCGATCTACGAAGCGCCATTCTAATTACTTCCCAGATAGCACACAGACGTCTTAAAGACGTCTTAGAGACGTCTGTCGATGGACATTCAGACGCCTTAAAGACGTCTTGAATGTCCTACAAACGTCTTCCGAACGTCTGTGGAACGTCTTTGTTACAAAACTGTACGTCTTAAAGACGTCTCGAAACAGACGTCTTTAAGCCGCCCATAAATGTTAATTAAAATGCAAACAAATATAGATATGACATAAGTCATGCGAAAAGGGAATGGGAGGGAAAAAAACAAATTTCGAGAAGAACGAGTTCAAAATATTGATTTTATTCGTTATAATGAATACATAGTTTTATACATAAAACTTGAAATTAAAATTAAAATTAAAATTAAAATTAAAATTAAAATTAAAATTAAAATTAGAATTAGAATTAGAATTAGAATTAGAATTAGAATTAGAATTAGAATTAGAATTAGAATTAGAATTAGAATTAGAATTAGAATTAGAATTAGAATTAGAATTAGAATTAGAATTAGAATTAGAATTAGAATTAGAATTAGAATTAGAATCAGAATCAGAATCAGAATCAGAATCAGAATTAGAATTAGAATTAGAATTAGAATTAGAATTAGAATTCAAATTCAAATTCAAATTCAAATTCAAATTCTGTTGGATGATTAGCAATAATAATGCAACTGCCATGTTACGTATGAAGACGTTCTCCATATTCATTTCGACTAGAAATTCTAATCTCTTTTTCTGAGAACGAAAAGCGTCCCAACAGGCTCCCTTTTATTAACACAAGATACTGTATGCCTTCTTTATATCAAAATCTCTAGACACTCCCTTCTGGCATCCGTTAATTAATATTGTAACAGACCTGGCTGCGCCAGGCCTGTTCCTGACCGCACGCGCCCGAATCCGAGCCCCCGAACACGACCGACGGATACCGAGCTCCGCCGGTACCCGCGAGCGCCCCCGCGAGCCCCGCATCACCGAACCGATCTTGGCGGGAACCGGAACCCGCCATGATGCGACACTGGCGCGCCGGATGCGTGACGACACCGGAAAAGCCAGCCGCGAACCGTACCGCACCGCACCCCCTCGCCCGGCAAGACGAGAGAGACGAACCGGAAAACGGTCTCTTGGGTTTTCCGCCGTCATAGCCAGATTCGCCATCAACACGGCGTGGCACGAGTCCACAGGGTACAGCCCGGCGTACCTCAATCAGGGACGAGAACTTCGGCCACCAGGATCAACCACCACGGAAGGAGCCGCAGCCCCGCCGCAGCAGCGGTGGAAGAACCTCCGAGAGGCCCAGGAACTGGCCCGAGTACACCTGGCCCGGGCGTTTGACCGACAGGCCAAATACTACAACCTGCCCGTCGAGGTTGGAGGCCTGCCCTGGGGGACACCGTCTGGAAGAGGGAGCACACGCTGTCCAACAAGGAAGAAGGCGTCGCCGCCAAAC